>NC_034190.2:47730265-47843208 GCF_002021735.2 Oncorhynchus kisutch | reverse complement strand
GAAGAGAGAGAGAGAGAGAGAGAGAAGAGAGAGAAGAGAGAAGAGAAGAGAGAAGAAGAGAGAGAGAGAGAGAGAGAGAGAGGAGAGAGAGAGAGAGGAGAGAGAGAGAGAGAGAGAGAGAGAGAGAGAGAGAGAAGAGAGAGAGAGAGAGAGGAGAGAGAGAGAGAGAGAGAGAGATCAAAGCAGAGTCCTTGTATGTACAGGTATACGCAGAGGATACATGTAATGACACCTACCAATAACTCTGGACTAAACACACACTCTCATGCAGGCACAAGCTCACGTACACTGCGTGTGTCACAATGGGGGCATCGCTGCAGGAGGCTTGAGAACTGGCCTCTCTGCACCTATGGTTCTACCGTCGCCCATGGCGATGAGAATGGGGGGGGGGGGGGGGTGAAGGGAGGGAAGGAGGGCGAGAGGACGACGCTGATGAGCTCTGAAAGGCTGAAGCATCGCCGCATGGTTCCTGCCAGGCACCACCAACCCCCTCTCCCCTTCTCCACCTGCCCCAGGGAGACTAGGGGAGCCTGGGTCAGCCAGGCAGAGAAATGGGGGTCCTGGTGTGGAGGAATATTACTATATACTGGTTTTTAGTCTGGCATAATGGGTACCTACTGCATTAGTAAGAAACCTCATGCAATAATAGATTTTAGAAAGCCAAGAATGAGAGGGAAGATGACATAATGACCCACCCCCCCACCCCGGCTCACTTTCCTCTCGTCACACAAATAGGATTGTTTACTGAAAACCCCCATCTGTCCTAATCCTCTGCCCCCCCCCTGGCCTGCTGTGCGGAGTTAAGCAGGAAGTGACTGCATTTGGCTGACAGCACATCACTCATGGCCGCCTACTGTTTCCTTCCTGTGTGTCAGAAACATGGCAGCGTTTGGAGCGAATGGCATCGGGACTAGGGCCAGTGGTCCTCATTGTGTGCCATCCCCGAGAGGGAGTTCTCCGTCTTGTGCACCTTTTGAATGCATAATGGCCTCTGGCGTGTTCTTGGCGTGTGTGTCAGAGGCTGTCCAGACTTCTCACGCTACATTTGACATTATGTATTAATACTACGATTCGCTGTTCATTACCACTCCTCACTAGTCCCACTGGACCACTGTCCTTTACTTTTACATATTACCACTCCTCACGATCTCATTTACATATTACCACTCCTCACGATCTCATTTACATATTACCTCTCCTCACTATCTCATTTACATATTACCACTCCTCACTATCTCATTTACATATTACTACTCCTCACTAGTCCCACTGGACCACTATCTCATTTACATATTACCACTCCTCACTATCTCATTTACATATTACCACTCCTCTATCTCATTTACATATTACCACTCCTCACTATCTCATTTACATATTACCACTCCTCACTATCTCATTTACATATTACCACTCCTCACTATCTCATTTACATATTACCACTCCTCACTATCTCATTTACATTTTAGTCATTTAGCAGACTCTCTTATCTAGAGAGACCTCGTTACTGCATTCGTCTTGATATACAAACGTTTGTGGACACCTCTTCAAATGAGTGGATTTGGCCATTTCAGGCGCACACATTGCTGACAGGTGTATCAAATCGAGCCCACAGCCATGCAATCTCCATACATAAACATTGGAAGTAGAATGGCCCGTACTGAAGAGATCAGTGACTTTCAACGTGGCACGGTCATAGAACTCCACCTTTGCAACAAGTCAGTTTGTCAAATTTCTACCCTGCTAGAGCTGCCCCAGTCAACTGTAAGTGCTGTTATTGTGAAGTGGAAACATCTAGGAGCAACAATGGCTCAGCCGCGAAGTGGTAGGCCACACAAGTTCACAGAACGGGACCGCCAAAGTACGTAACACATACAAATCGTCTGTCCTCGGTTGCAACACTCACTACCGAGTTCCAAACGGCCTCTGGAAGCAACGTCAGCACAATAACTGTTCGTCGGGAGCTTCATGAAATGGGTTTCCATGGCCTAGCAGCCACACACAAGACTAAGAACACCATGCACAATGCCAAGCGTCAGCTGGAGTGGTGTACAGCTTGCCGCCATTGGTCTCTGGAGCAGTGGAAACACATTCTCTGGGGTGATGAATCATGCTTCACCATTTGGCAGTCCGACAGATGAATCTGGGTTTGGCGGATGCAGGGAGAACGCTACCTGCCCCAATGCATAGTGCCAACTGTAAAGTTAGGTGGAGAAGGATTAATGGTCTGGGGCTGTTGTTCATGGTTCGGGCTAGGCCCCTTCATTTCAATGAAGGGAAATCTTAACGCTACAGTATACAATGACATTCTAGACAATTCTGTGATTCCAACTTTGTGGCAACAGTTTGGGGAAGGCCCTTTCCTGTTTCAGCATGAAAATTCCCTCCTGCACGAAGCAAGGTCCATTCAGAAATTGTCAAGATCGTTGTGGAAGTACTTGACTGGCCTGCACAGAACCCTGACCTCAACCCCATCGAACACCTTTGGGATGAATTGGAACGCCGACTCCGAGCCAGGCCTAATCGCCCAACATCAGTGCCGACCTCATTAATGCTCTCGTGGCTGAATGGAAGCAAGTCCCCGCAGCAATGTTCCAACATCTGGTAGAATAACAACGATGAGTAAAAAAAAATAACATGGCTATATACAGAAAGTACAAGTACTGAGTCGATGTGTATGACGTAATTGAGATAGCTATGCCTACCTCAGGGTAGCCTAGTGGTTAGAGCGTTGGACTAGTAACCGGAAGGTTGCGAGTTCAAACCCCCGAGCTGACAAGGTACAAATCTGTCGTTCTGCCCCTGAACAGGCAGTTAACCCACTGTTCCCAGGCCGTCATTGAAAATAAGAATTTGTTCTTAACTGACTTGCCTGGTTAAATAAAGGTCAAATAAATAAAAAATAGATAACAGAAAGTGTGTGCGTGTGTGCGTGGGTGGTGTCAGTGTGAGTCTGTGTGAGTGTGTGGGTGGTGTCAGTATAAGTCTGGGTGGGTGGTGTCAGTGTAAGTCTGTGTGAGTGTGTGGGTGGTGTCAGTGTAAGTATGTGTGAGTATGTGTGTGCATAGAGTCAGTACAAAAAAAGGGTCGATGCAGGTAGTCCGGGTAGCCATTTTGTTAGCTATTTAGCAGTCTTGTTTAGAAGTCTTGGCTTGGGGGTAGAAGCTGTTCAGGGTCCTGTTGTTTCCAGACTTGCATCGGTACCGCTTGCTGTGTGGTCGCAGAGAGAACATCCTAAGGTTCCATCCTTTGTCCTGTGTGACAGCAGGGTAGCCTAGTGGACTAGTAACCAAAAGGTTGCTAGTTCATATCCCCGAGCTGACAAGGTACAAATCTGTCATTCTGCCCCTGAACAGGCAGTTAACCCACTGATCCTAGGCCATCATTGAAAATAAGAATTTGTTCTTAACTGACTTGCCTAGTTAAATAAAGGTTAAATAAATAAAATTCTGAGGCCCGTGGCCAGAATCGTGAGTAGGTCAGTCAAAGTGGGCGCAGGCTGACAGAAAATGCCACATTTTTATGTCATTCAGGTGGAGGGCAGGGGGGCTGTGCCAACAGCGCTGACCCTGGCCAGCCGTAATGTTAGGGAGTGAAAGGTCATGGAATTCTGTCTGGCCTGCAAGCTGTAGGACACAAGCTACAGAAATACTGGAGCCGGAATAAAGACATTCACCACTATTTAAATCAATGGGCGAGTGTTCAACTGTTTCTTTTTTTCCACATTAAGCTATAACCTCTCTGATAAGTGCTTTGCAGGTTTAACTCTCGTTAAGATTTCCATCATCTTTGGGTGTGTGTGTGTGTGTGTGTGTGTGTGTGTGCGCAGTGCAGGACTAGGACGCGAGAGAGACAATAAAATAAGGAAGCTCATCAAACCTCTGCAGACTGAGAGGAGCTCTTCCCTCTCTGTCCCCATCTCCGATTCCTGCGTCTGTCTCTGCTATCTCTCACTCCCTCTCTCGGCTTCTCTCTCTCTCTCTCTCTTCCTTTCTGTCACTCCCTGCCCATATGCTCCCATTCTCATGTTCTCCATCTGATTCAAGGCTTTCCATTTAGACACATCAGCCTCCACTGCCAGCTAATCTATTCTCTCAGTCTCACGGCAGAATTAGACTTCAAACTGCGATGTTGTTTAAGTTTAGGCATGAACTCCAAACGCTTAAGGTTTGGCATTAACTCTGAATGGTCAAGGTAAGGGTTAAGGTTTGGCATTAACTCTGAATGGTCAAGGTTTGGGATAGGCTTAAAAAAAACAACTAAAATCTCGAAAAACAAGTTTCTATCACCGGGTTTGAACTTGCAACTTTTGGAATCGGAGGCAGATGCTGACGCCCATCCGCCATCCCCGATGTCCTCAGACGGCCCGGGTGACCGGGCTGAATCTGTCTGTGCTCTATTGGTCAACTCAAGCTCTTGATTCGGATTCTAGGTTTAACGCTGAAACTGTGTCCTCATTGGTTGCTGCTGCTGGCTACAGTAACACTGTCGGACTTTTGAATGTCTAAGTGAGTGCATGTGAAATGTGCCATATTGTCGGGTGAGGGCAGGGAGATGGTAGCTTTTAGTCAGGGGAAGATGAAAGTGTCAGAGGCCTACAAACGGTGGTGGCCCGCACCTCATTATCGGCCGGCAGAGAGGAGACGACGCGCTTCTCTCTCTTCATCTGGGTGATAAATAATTCAAAACATGCTCTAAACAAATGAGATTCCTCCCCTCTCCCTCGCTCTTTCTCGCTCTCTCTCGCTCTCTCTCGCTCTCTCAGAAGCCGGGTCAGGGTGCCAGGGTGAGTCGTGTCAGGCTTTAAATAAAGGACAACTTGGTGTCAGCTCACTAATGACTTGCCCGCCTTTATTAGCCAAACTTTTAATGGACTTCCTCTTAATAAGGCGCCACATCTCAACTCTGTCTGCTCAGAGACGGGTCTTGGTGTTGCTTCATCCAATCAGAGAAAAGGGTTTCTCTGATTCGGGCTTGGTGTCTCAGCTCTCTCTCTCGCGGGCCATTCTCTATCTCTGGTTCCACAATGAGAGCCATTGCAGTTGCACAGCTTTTTTCTCATCCTCTCTTTTTTTTTCTCTCACCCCCCCCTCCCAAGCTGATCTTCTCTCTTTCTGTCCCTCTGTCCTGTTTCCTCACCGTCTAAAAGTACATTAAAAATGACAGGGGGAGAGAGAGAAGGCGTGATGGTAGAGAGGGAGGGGAGGTGTGAGGCGCAGAGAAGGTAAAGCCTAAGTGATGCTGACAAGGACACATTTGCTCCAGAGCCGTGGAATTGTGTTGTGTGAAATTGAAACGGCGGAGCATCAGGAGCAGTTATTTGCAATACATTTCAACCGACACACTCGGAAAGCTCCCCCCTCCAACTCTTCTCTTCCATCCCTTCGGCATCGTCTCTCTCTCTCCCTCCATCACGCCCTCATTCCTTCTCTCCCTCTCTCACCCTCTCTCACGCTCCGTTTTCCTCTCACCATTGGACTTCTTTCCATCACTCCCTCCATCATTCCGTCTCTCTATCCACTTGTTCTTCCTCCTCCTCCTCTTCTCACTCTGCCCCTTGGCCCTTCTGTGCCTTTAGTCTTTGTGTGACAGATGACGTTTAGATCTCCTCTCTCCCCGCAGGACCCCTCACCACCTTCCCCTCCTCACCCCACCGTCCCCTCCTCAACCCTCACCCCACTCAGCGAATCTCAGTTCAGCTGCAGCAACAGGAGCAGCCATTGGGCACTCATCAGGCTGTCAGCCAGTCAAAGAGCAGAATGAATTACTTTGCATTTCATACTGTACCTTTTCATTTAGGCATCGCCCAGGCCAGGGCAGCAGGATAGGGGGGGGGGGGGCAAAAGGAGAGGGTGGGGACAGAGAACATTAGCACCTTTCATAGATTTAATTTATTTATATCAGGACATAATGGAGTGTTGCTAATAAAAAAGGCAATTTCCCGAATAATTTTAGCCAACTGATTATACGACTCCATTTGAGCTCTAGAGGCCTTATGATAACATCGCCCACAAACCTGTTATGGGGGAAATGGGAAGTGACATAAAGTTTAGTGCCGTGACCTCATCTGAGCCTGTCAGGTTTTTAAGGAGCTCGCCTGAGCTGCGATGGAATTATTAATTACTCTGGGTCCTCCTCACTGTGTGTGTGCGTGTGTGCGTGCGCCGCATGCTCTGCAGTCCGCCAAGAGCTGATGCGTCTCCTGCTGCCAAATGGTTGATCATTAAGAAGCCCTTGATGGATTCAAGCCTAACGTGTAGCCAGCATATATATCACTAATGTTCTCCCATCCTGCTAGAACACAGCAGGCCACAGACTCATTGCCGCGTTCGTCTATTTGGAGCTTTACGGCTGTTTTCCTGTCGTTCTCCTTTCGTTTTTTTTGCTGACTTTGATTGCCAAAGTTGCGAGCATGTTGGTTTTAATATGTCAGCGTCAGGGAGCTGTCACTTCCCTGTGGAACGCCAACGTGACGGCGCTACTTCACTCCTCAATCACACGTGATTACTGTGGGAAAATGTTGTGATTGACCTTTTTTTGATGTAATGGATGTGGTTTTCTTTCCCTGTGTGTGAGAACGGTTGCGTCTTGGAATAAACAGGACAACATATGCATGTTTGTTTAATCAAATATTCATGATGTTTTGGTGGACTTTACCAGTGTCAGTGTGTTGATAGATATCATCGGGCAAGTGTTTTTACAGCTCTGGTTTAGTGGAGGCTGTTGCAAGTTTCAGCTGTTGAAAATGAAATGGGTTACTAAATTATACTGAACAAAAATATAAAAGCAGCATGCAGCAATTTCAACGATTTTACGTCAATTGAAATAAATTCATTAGGCACCAATCTATGGATTTCACATGACTGGGTAGGGTAGCAGCTATGGGTGGGCCTGGGACGGCATAGGCCCATCCACTGGGGAGCCAGGCCCGGACAATCAGAATGAGGTTTTTCCCCACAAAAAGGGCTTTAATATAGACAGAAATACTTCTCAGTTTCATCAGCTGTCCGGATGGCTGGTCTCAGGCGATCGCACACGTGAAGAGGCCGTATGTGAAGGTCCTGGGCTGGCGTGGTTACACGTGATCTGCGGTTGTGAGGCCGGTTCGACGTACTGCTAAATTCTCTAGAACGACGATGGAGGCGGCTTACGTTCCTGCTTTCAGCATACCAATTGCACGCTCCCTCAAAACTGCACATTTTAGAGTGGCCTTTTATTGTCCCCACCACAAGGTGCACCTGTGTAATGATTGTACTTTTTAATCAGCTTCTTGATATGCCACACCTGTCAGGTGGATGGATTATCTTGGCAAAGGAGTTCATTAACAGGGATGTAAAGAAATGTGTGCAATTTTTGTTGTTGTTGAGGAATAAGCTTTTTTTGGGGGGGGGGGGGTCTTTTATTTCAGCTCATGGAACATGGGACCAACACTTGTAGCGTTTACATTTTTGTTCAAGTATATATGAAAATAATCATGCGCCTGTATGTTTGCATTTCAGAGAGAAACTATTTGTGTGGGAAACAAAAGGTTATTGACTGTGTCTCTGTGTGTAGGCTACACATGTTTCTCTGCCTCCCCACAGCCCAAAACAATCTGAGCCTGCTGCACACCCCATGGTGACGTTTCACACAGTCTGAAAGAGAGGGGCCCTGGGAGTTGGGAAGGTGTGAAAAACTAATGAGTAGAATGGCCTTTAAGTCCGGTAAAAAAAACACCCATTCAACTCCAATCAATTCTCATCAGCTGCACCGCCCCAATGCACCCGGTGTAGAGCCAGTCTGCATGCTACTAAATTCCAGTCTCCCCATGTGAATTTATGGACTTCAAGAGGGGCTAGGTAGACAGTGCATTTGCCTGTTGGACACAATGACACATTTGAATAAAATATAGTAAATTAGATCTATATTCATGTTGGTAGCTGCATTTCTGTTCTGTGGGATGGTTGGGAGGTACAAATCACAATCTCCAGCGGAGGGCCCCAGTGCTCTCAATTTCAGACGGGGTGGACCATAGTGCTCTGTGAAGCAGGCTGGGGGAGGAGAGGGGATAGAGAGAAGCCTCAGCCCCAGTGACTGGAGTATAGGCATGGTAGATGGGGTAATTTTCGGATAGATATTTCATTATATCGGATAGCTAGATATGAAAGGGAAGGGAAAGGGGAATACCTAGTCAGTTGCACAACTGAATGCATTTAGCCCAACTCCTCTGTTACTGTACGTGGGTGTTTGCTGCAAGTTGAGGCATGCCTTACAAAAATGAAATGAATTGAAATGTGGGAACATGTTTCCATTCACTGCGAGGTAGGTTGTTTCGCAGATTTTGATTGAATAATGTTCAGAGGCTGAGTTTCTGAGTAGCCTATACACCATTCTAATCTTATACTGGTTACACACCATGTCCATGCTGGGAACCAGTGCCTGTACATGTGTCTTACTGGGAAGTGAACCGGGTGTTTGTACTCTACCAGTCCCAGGGCCTCCCGGGAAGAGAGTTAACATGAAATATAAATTACAGTCCTCTTCATTAATTATATCAGACCACAAACCCACATGTATCAGCAGGCATTAAACCCATGTTAATCAATGCTCCTTTTTTTTGTATGAATATTGATGTGTTCATAAAAGCCTGCACTCTGATTGGGAGGACCTCGACTCCTTTCATGCAGGGCTGTAGGGATTATTAAAAAATGCATGAAACATAAAAGTAATATGCAAAGTTTATTAACTTTAAAATTCCCCTGCGCCAGGCACTATGTGATTACACAGCGCTAATTAAAAAAACTACCACGCTGAATGCATGTCTCCATTTTACACACTGTGTGTGCGTGCGTGTGGCGATGACCTGTTAATAAGTGGAGACATCTGAGAATACACTCTTCTAAACTGCCCCCCCCCCCCTCCCCCTAATTTAAATAGCTTCAGTAGTATCTCCCTGTTTCACTGACACACAGGTGAGATAGTTTGTGCTACACTTTCCAGAGTGTGGCATGATGCACTAAGCAGAGACGGAGTGTACAGAGGCTATTGTGCGGTGGTAGTTGGGAAAAGGCCTGATAGACAAATCTTAGCATTACTCTTCGGACGCTCTTCTCGGCGGCATCCCGTAGCGTCTGCAGAAGGTTAGGAGTGTGGCAGTGCTCTGGATCAATTTGCGGTGCTAATGCGTTTGACCTGCCTCTCAAAGGAAGTGACATCGTAGTGCATCCTGGCGCCCGCCAAATGAATGAATCGGCGTGTTTGAAATAGCGCCTCATCGCTCTTACCGTTTTTGCCCTCTTCTTTTTTTTGCAAGTCTCTGCCTCTTCTGCTGGGCCATGTCAGACAGGCATCCAGTTTAGATCGGACAGTGTAGCCTCTCTCTCCCTCACCTCCTCTCCCCTCTTACCTTCAATATGACAGGTCTTTGTGAATGGGGGGGGGGGGGTGTTGGTGGTATTCACAGAGTTACCGATCCCCCCCACCACACACACACGCGCGCAAGTACACTCACATCCATTCAGTACATGCCTTCCCCATAGGTAGCTGTGAACTCTTTCTCTCTCCCCTCATCCTCCAGTCGTATCTCTCTCCTGCGTTAGAGGCAGCTGTTTTAATGCCTCCGCCTGCCATCTGGATGTTACTTACGATATTCGGAACGGCTCCGTTTTATTCTTAGCACCTGCTTGCATTGTGACAATAAGAGTTCATGAAACGTTAACTTCCCCCGACACACACTCTAAGCTCAGGCTTCCTTCTGTTTCTCTCTCTCCCTCCCACTGCTTCCTCGTTCTCTATCTAAATAATTAATCGTCCCCCCCCCCCCCCCCCCATCTCCCTATCCGTCTCGCTATTTCTCAGAAAGATTCTTGCTTTCTCTCTATTCTCTGTCCCTATCTCAACTGCAATTCTTTCTATTCCCCTCATTTTCATACATATTACATATTCGTCCCTATCTTCCTCTGCTATCCAGTTCTGCTCGCTCAGCGGCTTTCTGATTCACTCCAGACAATAACAGGTAGATAGCTGGGGGAGAAAACAAGACCGCTAAAGCCAAATCGACTGACCCATAGGAGAGGTAAATTAATATACACACACAGACACACACGTGTGGGCACACACACCCTCCTACACACACACACACACATACACACACACACACACACACACGTGTGCACACACACACACACACACACCTGTGGCTGGGTAAGCACTGGCTGTTATCAAAGCCAGATTTACTGACAGATAAACCTTGATGAAGCCCAAGTTCCCCATATAACAGACAGCTCTAACAACCAGATGACATAGGCTATTATCTGAAATGGACTAAATGTAAATACCAATGTAGCCAAGATAAAAAGCGATAGCTTCCGATGGTGGCATATTTCATATCATCTGACAAACTGACACCCTAATCAACACAGCTCAGCCATAGACCGATGTAGCATCCACAGTTACAACTGGTAGATGGCATTAAAATACCAGTATATGGACACATATCAACCAAATAATTCACAATGCAAACTCCATAGCCTTTCATAATGGATTTACAATCCTTCCAATGCGCTGCACGCACAAACACGCAAATATAATGATTATTAACTATTATGACACACGTATATAATAAATAAGGTTCTAACAAAGTTCCCATATCAAAAATCGAAATGACCGAAAAATGCAGTTCAAAACATCAAAAATATTCTGCATGTATTCTGCATGTATTCTGCATGTATTCTGCATGCACACAACAGGCCCACCGTTGTGTGGGAGACACAACCCCAAGGCCTCATTCGGTTCCATTTTCACACGGACACAAATAGTCATTCCCATTACGTCCACAAAGCAAAAGTCAATGTCAAAGATGTGTAAAGGTTTGAGTAAAAGTATTCATTGGTAAGTGGACAGTCCAGTACTCACCGTTCGCCTGCCCGACAGCTGGCAGCGAGGGAGATGGCGGTTGTCTGTCATGAATAAAGTCACGTCATGTAGAGCTCCTGTATGCTGCCTCTGACTGGTCTTAACTGTCTTCGAACCCTCCAAACGGTCTTCCAACTTGGGAAATTGTGTGAAGTGCAGTATAGTGTCCATCAGTCAGGTTGTTTTTGCCAGCTTCGTTCAGTTAAAGGGATGCGAGCGCCAAATGATGTAGACACGCCCAAATGTGCAGAGCATAAGCCCAGGCAATGACCACACGTGTTTACGCCGGCGCAAAATATGAACTCGTCTCAATGCAATGAATGAAGCTCATTCAGGCTTGACAGATGTTGGCCCTGTCCATTAACAGTCATTGGAGTAAGGAGCGGATACAGCGTAAACGATTGGAATTTGAGGATTTGATGCAGTTTTAGGAAAGGTTGAGATTTTGAGCATAAATGCCACCAGAAATATTGCGAAAAAACACACAAGATAACAAAGTGACAATTCTTTTAAAATAATTGTATTTTCTTCTCTTTTTTTAAATTTATTTACGTAACGGCTTTTTCAATTTTTTTGTAAACGATTATCAATTACAATTATCACATGGTAAGCACAGCCTACCTGACTGCATGTCATGAACACACACACACACACACACACCAAGCTCAGGGCTCAAACACTTTTCATTCATCCACCACCGACTCCTTTCTCTCTTCTGTGCATCTCCATAGCGACTTTAACCTAAAGGATCTTGTGTTGTGTCTTGGTATATTGATTATGGAGGCAAAGAGTATTAACTGTGGCCAGGGCCCCATTTACCCCGATACGAGGTTACCTTTCAAGTTGGTTCCCCAGGTCAGGTTTTCACAACACCCTACACAAGATCACTGCCCTTTTCCCTTGTCTATTCACCATTGCTGGTATACTGCAGGGTTCTTTGCCATAGATGGAATTATCTTGGGTTCCTTGCCACTGAACACCTACTGTGACGAGTAGAATGATATGAAGGTTCAAGGTTAAGGTGCGTCTCTCTCCCACTCACTCACTTACACACACATCATGTGTAGTTTAGGCTCTGATCCCAGACTGACCTGGATTCTAGATCGCTCTGTCCTGTTTCCACAGTGATGAATGTTCCTGGTCAGTGCTCAGGTTAAGTGATCAGGCGCGGAAACCTTGGCTGAGGAGCCAGTCACCATTAATTTGTGTTGCAGAGAGAAACACAATTACTGCCTACTGGACTGGTTTTCACACACACAGGTTTTTGGCCAGGTAAGTGGGCTCATCCGCCTGCAGCAGTGGCTGAGAGACTGCTCAGTGGACAGTGAAATGGGGTGGTGCTTTAGTTCAGTCTGAGCCCCCTCCTCTGCTCCTAATTCCACAAAGACAGATGCTGCACTCTACAGCCTTACTTATCCCACTCCACCAAACTACTCCACCTGAAGACTACTCCACCTGTGTATCTACTCCATATCACGTACCATTCTTTACCTACTCCACATACAACCCAACCCAGCCTGTGTGATTGAGAGCGTGAACGTCTGTGTGTATCAGTACGGCTGTTGCTTTGGTCTGAAGCAGAGGGAGGTCTCAGTTATAGTCTGGGACAGAACAGGGATGGAAAGGTCAGCTTCTACTGCAGAGAAACAAAGAGAGATATGAACACACACACACACACACACACAGACAAAAGTAAGCACACAAAAAATATATATTCATGGGAAACATGACTGTTGTGGAAAGGTCAGGAATGACACTGGGGATTCACAACCATACGTGTGTGTGTGTGTGTGTGTTCTGAGATTGTTCTCTCTGAGTCTTGAGATGGTACACAGGGGAGGCAGAACAGAAAAACAATGCTACTGCACAGTCAGGAGAGGGAGGAGAGAGCGAGAGCAAGGGAATGTGAGAAAAAGAGAGCCCAGAGAGTTTGTGTGAATTTCCTTAAAGTGCTCCGTTTGGTGAGTCATTACTTTCACTTAAGCCGCAAAGTGCATTCTGGTCCCCAAAGGACTCCCCTCTTCTCTCCTCCTCCTCTTCTTCTTTAGATGGCCAAACAGTTTTTTTCCCCCCCCTCGCGCAGCTCTGAATGAGTCAACTGATTATTGCACAATAGCAGAGAATTTCAATGTGTGTGCTGTGTGTACTGGCAGGTAGCCTAGCAGTTTAGAGTGTTAGGCCGTTAACTGAAAGGTCGCTGGTTCGAATCCCTGAGCCGACTAGTGTAAAAATCTGTCAAAGTGCCTTTGAGCAAGGCGCTTAACCTGAATTTCTCCTGTAGCTTCTGCTAAGTGACAAATATGTTCATGTAATGCACAGTACAAGTATGCATGTTTCTTACAGTAATGACAGAGATTAGATCATTGAAACATACAGCTGAACTGAACTCCTTCTGACACCTGGCCTCATGACTTCACCTCCTACACAACCCTTCGGGGAAAAATGTGCAATAGCAAAAGTTACTTATATCATTACCTGTGTGTCTATTCCATTGAAACAAAAAACTTGTGTTTTCGTCAGAAGCACATTTGCTCCCTGTTCATGCTGCTCCTATTCATGTCTATGGTTTCATACTCTTGATCCAAGTGCAAAGAAAGTGTTTGTGTGGTGGAGTTGCATACATCGGTTAGCTGACAACATCACGGAAACGATTTGCACACTTCAATGGGGCAGAAGTCTGAGCTGTTGTGATTCTGGATGGTCAGATTGCTACCAACAACGATAAGAAACTGCCATGTGGGTAATCGAATAAGGAAGTGACTCGCTTCAGCTAGTTTTATCTTGTTGTTGATAACATGTCTTGTTTTGAGGTGTTTCAACCGTTTTCTTGTCAATGCTAATATGGCTACAATTCGCTAGCTAGCGGCCCAACAACTGTAATGATATTTGAGAGACAACGAGTGCTCATTGTGCAAATGTATTTGTTTTCATCAAACATTAGAGACTAAATAGAGTTTACGTGTTGCAAACAATCTAAGCCAACCCTGTCTCTTTTGCCCCATAGTTGCGCACCTGTCGGTTTTGTTGCTAAAAAAAAAGACCCGTCTATTGCTCACGCATGCATATCTGTTGTGTCTGTGATTGTGTCCTCTCTGCCGGCTCTGGCCAGAACCACACAATCCCAGTCAGTCTGGTTTGATGAAAAGGAGAACAAGCCTCACCTTCGGTAGAAATTAACATCTATACTCTGGACCTGGAGGCTAACAGAGGCCTTCGTCTGCAAACACACACACACACACACACACACACACACACACACACACACACACACACACACACACACACACACACACACACACACACACACACACACCCCATCTTCCAACAGCCACACGCCCCATCTTTTCTCATCCTCCTTCCCGTACCGTTGCTCAGAAGGTTACTTTCTCCTGCATAATATTTCTTCAAATGCCTTGGTTCCCTGTGGACATTGGTTTGTCTTTGGACCAGACAAAGGACGCTAAATCCACACAAAGGTGCAGGAAATGGCATCAGGGCCGGGAGGAAGAAGAGACCATACACAGTGGAAACCTCAATAGCTTGCCTTGAAAGCCTGCAAATGCCACTTCCCTTTACCAACTACAAAGGGATGTAGATTGGTGCAGGACACAATTTAATGTCTCTACTCCTGGGGTTTGCTCTATTATCACAAGTCTCCATAACTGTTATTTTTTTTATCTAGGTGGTTTAGAGCCTATTTTCATATTCTCAACCCTGATATGTTCCTCCCCTTATTAAATAGCGATAAACCTCATTCACTCCATCGTGACTTAAACAATAAACCAATCATTCTGGGTTTCGCTGTCTTCCATGTTTTTATCCCGTGCCCAGGCTTACTGAACAGACAGGCTCTCAGATAGACGGATTTAGACACAGGGACAATATGGGCGACAACAGAGTTGTATCCGCTAACTGCGCTACCGTTGCGGGGCTCTTAATGCGAATCAAAAATGGATCTGGACTGAAAAGCTGACGTGACGGCTGTGACAACGCTCAGTGGAGGGCTGATGCGGCGCCTGATACATGTTAATGGGGAAGGACCACCGGAGCCACCGTGTCACTGACGGCACCATGATTACCTCCTGAGCACAAGGTGATTGGCCAAATGGCAGGTTGCAACAATACACACGTACGGTGCATTCAGAAAGTGTTCCGTTTTTCAAAACGTCGTTACAGCCTTTTTCTAAAACAGATTCAATTGTTTGTTTTCCTCATCAATCAACACACAATACCCCATTATGGCAAAGCAAAAATATATATTTTTAGATTTTTGCAAATGTATAAAGAAATCAATGAATGAAATATCACATTTACATGAGTATTTAGACCCTTTACTCAGTACTTTGTTGACGCACCTTTGGCAGCGATTACAGCCTTGAGTTTTGACACTACAAGCTTGGCACACCTGTATTTGAAGAGTTTCTTTCATTCTTCGCCGGAGGTCCTCTCAAGCTCTGTCAGGTTGGATGGGGAGTGTCGCTGCACAGCTATTTTCAGGTCTCTCCAGAGATATTCAATTGGGTTCAACTCCTAGCTCTCTCTGGGCCACTCAAGGACATTCAGAGACTAGTCCCAAAGACACTCCTGCGTTGTCTTGGCTGTGTGCTTATGGCCGTTGTCCTATTGGAAGGTGAACCTTTGCCCCAGTCTGAGGTCCTGAGCGCTCTGGAGCAGGTTTTCATCAAGGATCTCTCTGTACTTCGCTCCGTTCATCTTTCCCTCGATCCTGACTAGTCTCCCAGTCCCTGCTGCTGAAAAACATCCCCACAGCATGATGCTGCCACCACCATGCTTCATAGTAGGGATGCTGCCAGGTGTCCTCCAGACGTAATGCTTGGCATTCAGGCCAAAGTGTTCAATCTTGGTTTCATCAGACCAGAGAGTCTTGTTTCTAATGGTCTTGGTGTCCTTTAGGTGCCTTTTGGCAAACTTCCAGCGGGCTGTCATGTGTCTTTTAGTGAGGAGTGGCTTCCATTTGGCCACTCTACCATAAAGGCCTGATTTGGTGGAGAGAGATGGTTGTCCTTCTGGAAGGTCCTCCCATCTCCACAGAGGAACTCTAAAGCTCTGTCTGAGTGATCATCGGGTTCTTGGTCACCTTCCTGACCAAGGCCCTTCTCCCCCGATTGCTCAGTTTGGCCGGACGGCCAACTCTAGGAATAGTTTTGGTACCTTGACACAATCCTGTCTCGGAGCTCTACGGACAATTCCTTCGACCTCATGGCTTGGTTTTTGCTCTGATATGCACTGTCAAATGTGGGACCTTATATAGACAGGTGTGTGCCTTTCCAAATCATGTCCAATCTATTGATTTTACTGCAGGTGGACTCCAATCAAGTTTTAGAAACATCTCAAGGACGATCGATGGAAACAGGATGCACCTGAGCTTAATTTCGAGTCTCATAGCAAAGGGTCTGAATACTTATGTAAATAAGGTATCTGTTTTTTTTTATTTAATCAATTTGCAGAAATGTAAAAAAATAATAATAATTAAAACGTTTCACTTTTTCATTATGGAGTATTGTGTTGATGAGTATTGATGGGGATATACATTTTTCCCCCATCAATTTTATAATAAGGCTGTAACGTAGAAAAATGTGGAAAAAGTGAAGCAGTGCGTGTACAATGCAATTATAAACGCACATTCACAAACCCTGTGAATACTACAATTGGAAGCAAACCGTGTTAGTGATATGTGCATTGACAGGTTTGACCAGTCAGGTGTGTTACTACCTTTCTGGGCTCTGTTATGGGTCTCATGAGAGTATGGTATGCATCCAATCCTCTCAGGCTTTCATTCCAAGTATCATTAATGCATAGAGGGAAAGGCATAAAAAGAGGATGGTAGCCACCCAATGTTATGCCCAGGTTCATTTAGTTGTTCACGAGTGGATTAGACTTCACTTTCATTTGGATATAAAAGCTTGTCGAAATGTAATTAAAAGATAAGTTGGATGGGGGGAAAAATGCATCAATACTTTGGCAGCAGAGCTTGGCTTTGATAAAGTCTGATGAACTGAACTGAATTTAAAATGGAATGCGTTTGAAATTGGCCTTGTCCCCAAATCATGAGCAAATCAAACTGTACATTTGAAAAATCTCAGTACACTTTACAGTTAAATGGACACAACAAAGTCAAATATACTACATACGGTGACCTATGAAATGACCTATTACTGTACACACACACACATTAACTATGTGCTCCTGTTGAACACTATACAATCTAACTAGTCCACTGTAGCAGAGAGAGATAGGAGACTGCTCTCTGCCTCGCCTCAGAAGTGTTCTCTCTCTCGAACACACGTTATCTCTGTCCACATTCACTCGCTCTCTCACACACACGCGCGCCCGCGCACTCACACACACACACGCCAGCTCTGCATGCCTTATCGACACACAGACAGAGTTTCCCATCGACTGCAGAGGGGGCGAATATCGCCGTTTGACATGACCTCTTTCACTTCGACACAAATAGAGTTGCCCTCCTTCCTCCCCCCCAACCAACTCTTCTCTTTGAAGGATGCCATTGGCTAAGCCGGGCACGTCTGTATTGATGCGCTGTAGTTGGCAGTCTGCAGGCGAGACCCACAGCCGGCCAATAGTCGAGGCTAGAAAATCAATGGCTCCCATCGCTGCTCACCCCAGGCCGCTCCCCCAGCAGGAGACTGGCCTGTTTATGACTTAATCATGGCTCCACCTGAATTATTAAGGCAGGCCCACCTTTATAATTCACTCTGCCTCTCTCAGAAGAATGTGTTATTATGTAGAGTTGATTTTAGTATAAGCTACAGTGCCACAGTGCTACAGTTGATTCTCCTGTCGGTTGTGAATCATGTTAAAGGTAAGGAGGTAGGCTTGGGCGGTTACCGGGGTATTTGGAAATAGCCACGGGATGGTGTTTCAATACCGTTTAAACAATTGAAAATGATTGTTTGTTTGTTGCTACTTTTGAAGTAAACACAGTACCTGCAGTCAACTTGTACAATATGTCAGAATATAAAGCGGATCGCGCTCTTCATTTCACCTGTCACATTATTTTACATTTATGAAGCTAACTATCGTTCCCCATAACAGTTGAGCCAGTCACGTGTTTGTTTGTAAATATCACAACGGGAGAAAGAAGGTGGAACTGGTGAGTCCAGCTGTGTATTGACAGGGGTTGCGTTTTATATTGAAAGTCAACTGTGTTTTTTTTGCTTCAATATAGAGTGATCATGGACGTGCAACTGTAGTTTTCCTTCACACAAAAAATACATTAGTGCAACAGATTCACCAGAACATAGCTGCATTTTCATCAGATGACAACAGAAGTGCAATGCTATTTGGCTGTCAGCCACATCTTGACCCACCATCTGGATTCGGTCCTATGTAGCAACATTTGAAATGGTCATTTTTTTACATTGGATAAAAGTAGAGACTCAGAGCTAGAAAATGGTATATCATACACTGCAGTTGAGGAACAATGTTTATTTGTCACATGCACAGGATATAGAAGGTGTAAACGATACTGTGAAATGTGTACTTGCATAGTGGATTATATATATTTTTTTACATGTAGCTAGCTAGCTAAACGATTAACCATGATCCCAATTCTAGTGCCGCAACTGGGAACTCGGGAAAAATCTATTCTAACTCGGGAACTCGGGCCTCTTTTCTAGAGCTCCGACTTTCCGACCTGAAGATCACTGACGTCATGGTTTGACCTCGTATTTTTTTTTGAGTTCCCAGTTGTCTTGAACACTGCAATACTACCATGCATGAATCTGCATGTAGCTAAAGCTAACCAATTAGGTTCAATTTTAGCTAGTTAGCTAACATTAGGCTATAACTAGCAATGCAAATGGCTTTCTGAGATATGAATAATATTACTACACAGATCATACACGTAATGTTAGCTAGCCAGCCAGCCAGATAACGTTAGCTAGATAGCTAACAGTACGCTTTAACGTGCAATGAAAATTGACTTTCTGATGAATTAGAAACTTACAATATCTGAAAATGTAGCTAGACTCTTATGGGGGAGCTATTGTCCCTCTGTCACGGATGCCCTTAGTTTGAAGATGTAATCTGGAGACAGGTGTTTTATACAACAACCTTCTGTGTTCTCTCTCCGGATTTGGCAATCATCTCTCTGCTTCCACTGATTTCAAAACTCGGTCAACTTCTGTGACAACGACACTGTTTCTCCCCTACAACTGTCATCAGAACACTCTACAATGTCTGGTTCAATGAAAATTGTTGTACCTAAATCAGGGATTTCCTCATTGTCCGATTCATTTTCAGAATCAGAGAAAGTCGGTGTGACACGATCATCCTCCAGAAAGTAGTTCAGCAAAACTTTTTCAGTCCTTTGTGGGAAAAATTAATAAAAGCCAGATAAATGATTATCCACACATACTGAGCAGCTCATCTTGTATAGAAGCTTGCTACATGGCAGATCAATCCAAACTCAGCCAAACATGGCTAGCGGGAAGGTTCCTGTATTTTTCCGTGGCTAAACAAATTAGGCTCATAATTTAACTAACTATAATTGAACTATTACACATGGCGTACAAGTTTGTTATTAAGCCACATGAACGTTCCAGAAGGCATCGATAAGTTTTAAAAAATGTAAACGTTCAAATGCCTCTCCTGTGAAGCAGTGACATACACCTAGGTTCTTGAAACGGATCACAAATGAGCTTATAGTGAAAAGGCAAGTTATTTTCTGCAGAAACAATACATGGCCGTCCTTTCTAATGTTTATCACTGAAATATTGTAGGCAGCTACATTTCCTAATGTTTGTATAAAGTTCCTAAAGTTTTACCGGAGAAAAGTAGGCTGGCTACGCCAAGAGAAGTAAAAGCTACTCCCCATTCAGAGTGCTGTCTGCTGATAGAAAGCCCATTCCTGAAGTGCGACTGAAGCGCAAAAGGAGTCTGATGCCAAGCAGAAATGACAATAAGAAGCGTTTTAGATCTGCGTTTACAAAAGGCAGCAAGAGATGTTATATATTTATTTCCTGTGTGAAAAATGAAGAATTCTGCGTTAACGCGACCCCTTTCCATCAGCCCATTCTGTTATTACTGAATTAATAAGGTGGAGGGGCATCGTATTGTGTACGTTTTCTGCCGTGTTTGAGATGTCAAAGCCCTTTTTTGGATGAGTTATCTATACAGCTGCCACTGTTATCTTTAGATTTCCTGGAATATATTCTCCTCCGTTCTTAGCCGTCTGCTCCTCCCCCATATTCTCCAAGCAGAGCAGGCGGGTTCTTTACCCAAGCGACTCCAGAAAGACAGCGTGTACACATGCTGCTTCAGAGCAGACAAGCATGCATCAAAACTTTGTTCATTTGCACAATGTCTCTCGTTCACATTTGCATGTAAATGTCCAAACTCACCAAAAATGTCATTGGGTATAGGCCTACCTATATAGGCATATGAATAATTTTATGAGCTGAATTGCCGGTCTTTGCAATTTTGTCTATTATTTTGCGCTCGTTAGGATATTTAGCTAGTAGCCTCCATGTAAATGTGCTGTTACTTGTACTAATTTTGATAGCATTCTGGTAAGATGCCCAATGGAAAAAATATATATTTGCCGCCCCCTTGTGTACTAAACCGGTAATACCGTAAATCCCAGAATGAGAGAAGGCACGGTATTACGATATGAAAATCTAGAAACCGCCCAACCTTTAGTAGGAGGGTTATCGCTGAAGTGGAAGTCATCGAGTGCAACTTTTGTTAAGGCTGTAATTATGTTTTTAGAGGGAGGTCGGAAGGATTTCTGAAGGTGTGAGGAGAGCGATTTGATATTGCACACAGACAGCCAACTTATTTCTGTAAATAAGGGATGTTTCATAGTGTAGGTTAAATTGCATCTGGTTAATTGAATAGTATGCCACACCATAAAAATGACCCGAGGGGTATTGCAAAAGGAAACTACAAGATCAGATCACTATACGTACCTGTAACAACTTGTTACTAGTGGTCATATAAGTGGCATGAACTATCACTCGTCATCACAGGTGGCTGTATAATTCACATGCATGGACATGTTATTATAGATATTTATATACTCACCGCCCCTTATGAAGTTAGACTGGAGCGTTTAAAGCTGCAATATGTCACATTTTGGGTGACCTGACCAAATGTACATAGACATTTGTTATAGATGTCACTCATTGAAAGCAAGTTTAAGAAGGGATCTGTTCTAAGTGCACTATTTCTATGCTTCTCGTTGTTTTTGAATCTTTTACCATTTCTGCATATTGCACCTTTAAGTATAAGGTTATATCACGTTCTGTGTTTATTGACTCAAATGAAGATGTGGCCACACTGCAATTAGCAGTTGCAATAGATGTCACTTGCCTAATAAATGCAAGCATACAATACACACACACATAAACCTGCTGTTTTGAGAGACAGTTGAGGCGTCAACGAGAGAGAGAATGTACAGTATGTTCCGGCCTTCCCGCAAGCTGTCAGTTCTACCCTGCTATAACCAGGAAAGGCAGGCTAATTGAATCCTAAACTGTTTTCTCCTTCTGCTCATTGCTCTCCTTCTCTACACCCCTCGTCTTTTTATTACCCTCTCTACACCCCCTCTTGTCTTTTTATTACCCTCTCTACACCCCCTCTTGTCTTTTTATTACCCTCTCTACACCCCCTCTTGTCTTTTTATTACCCTCTCTACACCCCCTCTTGTCTTTTTATTACCCTCTCTACACCCCCTCTTGTCTTTTTATTACCCTCTCTACACCCCCTCTTGTCTTTTTATTACCCTCTCTACACCCCCTCTTGTCTTTTTATTACCCTCTCTACACCCCCTCTTGTCTTTTTATTACCCTCTCTACACCCCCTCTTGTCTTTTTATTACCCCCTCTACACCCCCACTTGTCTTTTTATTACCCTCTCTACACCCCCTCTTGTCTTTTTATTACCCCCTCTACACCCCCTCTTCTCTCTAAATGCCACTTTTTCTTTCCTTGACACAGAATCCCATGTGTCTTTTGGAATTCCAGTCTGAGTGTCTTCAAGATTCCATAAGGTTACACTTGGCTGGAGAAGAACCCTTGAGTGGGAGGAGCGATAGTAAAATGTTGACGACATCGATCGCGTTTTATCGTTTTCCTCTGTCCCTGCCAGGTTCTTTTATTAATGAAGTGTAATGCACAAACTGATTACCTTCACTTACACTGTATATCAAATAGTGTTGATGTAGCAATCTGTGGAGCTCCCATGACTCAGCATCAGCCTAACTTGACTAAAAGGTCAAAGCACTAACCCAACCAGAATAATGGCTTTCACAATCAAATAAAGCCCAGGAATAAATCAAATCAACGGTAGTAATTGCATGTCCGTTTCCTGGTATCGCAACAATCAAGATCAGAGCATTAAGGGCACTTTCCTCAGTAGTGGCCTTTGCTCAATGCAGACAAATAAAGCTGACTAAAAAGGGAGCTCTATGAATACCAAGTGCACTTTTGAGTTTGGTCTTGGTACTGGACCCTGTGTGAAAGTGGAACACCACCATGATAACTGCCAGGACTAATCCGCTGGCTCAGATCACACTGACTTGGTAATGTGGTGTGTGTGTGTGTGTGTGCTGGTCTTTGTGCACACCAAATCAAATCAAAGCCTTGATCAGTCCTTACTTCATATTTGGATGATTATTAAAAATAAAAAAATAAAAAACTTAGGACCTTTCAACACTGTCTAACTGGTACCTGGAGGAGCCCACTGAACAGGACTTGTTCGCTCTGGCCCATGGATCAACCTATAAGTAATGAGATGAGATATGAGAGAGGGCTGGGGCTCTATGTCCCTTAGCCTGTTAGTTAGTCAGTCATTCTCACACACACACACACACACACACACACACACACACACACACACACACACACACACACACACACACACAGTGATGGTAATGTCCTCCGATGCTCTGATGGACAGGAGTGTGTCCTGGGATAAATAATTCAGAGGTCAGTGGTGGAGCTGTCAGTCACGCTGTGGCTCACCTGTCATCTAACTGGGTTCTCGCTCTTTGTCATTTAAATTCCATTTCAATTTAAGAGGTTTCCCATGCCAATGAAGCCATGTTAACATTGCTGAAGCAAGTGAAGTAGATAATAAACAAAAGTGAAACAAATAAAAATGACACTCACGAAAGTTCCAAAAGCAAGAAGACATTTTCAAATGTCATTATGTGCAAATAGTTCAAGTACAAAAGGGGGAATTAAATAAAAAGAAATATGGGTTCTTCACTGGTTGACCTTTTCTTGTGGCAACATGCCACACATCTTGCTGCTGTGATGTGGTATTTCACCCAGTAGATATGGGAGTTTATCAAAATTGGATTTGTTTTCAAATTATTTCTGGATCAGTGTAATCTGAGGGAAATATGTGTCTCTAATATGGTCATACATTGGGCAGGAGGTTAGGAAGTGCAGCTCAGTTTCCACCTCATTTTGTGGGCAGTGTTCACATAGCCTGTCTACTCTTGAGAGCCAGGTCTGCTTACGGCGGTCTTTCTCAATAGCAAGGCTATGCTCAGTGAGTCTGTACATAGTCAAAGCTTTCCTTAAGTTTAGGGTCAGTCACAGTGGTCAGGTATTTTTTTTGCTCTCTCTCACTTGAGGGTCCAATCCATTCACATCCCCACCTGGTCCCCCTCTCTCTCTATCACTCCCCTCCTTCTCAGGATGCCTGAAAGCTGTCGTCCTGGAGCCTGTAGACGCTTTGAAGGGTTGAGATGAGACCAGTGGATGATGCTTTTATCCTCCCTCTCCGTCAACTCGTCTCCTCCATTCCTCCCTCGTTGCTTTACCCGAGGGTCCAGTGTCTCTCTCGCGGTGTAAACACTTAATGGCTACAACTGGAGGTCATTCAATATGTAAAGAACATTTCATTAAACACACTCTCCACGTGCCCAGTGAGAGAGAGAGTGTACTGTTGCAATAGATTAGGATGAATTATTAACAAACTACATGGTGGCGGCTTGTCGCGTGCCGACAAAACATTCAAAAACGCTCTCGCACACACCCACCACTACACTGAGAAACACTTTTTTTATTTTTTATTTTTTAATCAAATTAATTATCTAATTACAGTTGTCATGGGCTTTTCCTTCACTTATTTTCAGACTTGTAGGTTTAAGCGACTGTTCCTTGGAACGAGACGAGCCGTGCTCCATAATGAAGTGTTTAATATTTGATGCCATTGGATAAATAAAATGCTGTATACATGGCTCCATTAGGCTGTCTTCACCAGCGTGTTCCATTCGTAAGCAGGGACACCGCCAGAGAACACACGAGCACCGAGGGGAAATGTACCAAAAAATTATAATAAATCGCCACTTCACCGTGGAAAGCATAGTGGTGTTATGACCCTGTTGGCGCGGTTGCTGCAACAACACTTTAGTCTACAGTGCAACACTTCCATCGACATGAACAAACCTGTGCTGCTTTATGTTAACTTAAGCACAGGTTGCTATGTACAGACAGCACCTTATACCTATTCATCCCACACGTGCATTGCTGCTCTAACCCTTGTTGGAAAGATGGAATAGGTTGGGGAGGAGAGCGATTCTGATGGGGATGAAGGTGTCGAAGAATGGAGGGGTTGTTGAATGGCTGTATTAGGGGCACAGCTTTTGGTGTGTGAGAGAGAGTTCTTCCTCAGTAAACGTCCGATATACTGTGAACACTGTATCTGTATAGCATCGTAGATACCCTGTATAGCACTGAGAAGGACCAGGATTAACCCGCAAAGCAATTCTCTCTCTATGACTCCAGGGCTCTCAGGTTAATGCAAATCATTAGCTGTTTTACTCCCAGCTAATAAAGAAATGCATGCATGCAAACGCTAGAAAGCACTCCAATTAAAATAGCGGAGGCATGAGTTTAGGCGATCATAGGACATGCTAAGTGGGTTCAATGAATTTATGTATTTATTTATGAATTCAGTGTTTTTCTAACCAACCCTTTTCTCATGTATTTTCCTCTTTGCTGGATTGTTCCAAACCAGGTCAGAGTTGATTTATCCATTTGTTAGAAGACGTTGCCTGGTGTAGTTCCCTCCTTTTCTCCCTCTACCCCTAAACTTTCAGTCAGGTCTGCAGACGGGGCTAAGAGAGTGAGGGGCTTGATATCACGTGCCCAGTGAAAGGAGTCACGGCAGTAAAAGCGATTGATTCCTCGAATGAGAGCGACCGTGAAAGAGAGGTGGGGGAGCCGGTCCAGCACATTTGTGCGCTCTGCTCGTTTCCTATGTATGGGCCGTATTATACTGTGGAGGGAGATAACGAATAAGGTGTTGCATGTAAACTGATGCACACGAATATGGTATTTAAACATCCATAATGAATGCATCAGAGAGGTCTTTAATCAGCCAGGACGAGGCTCATACCGGACTGTGTGCTCTGCTCCTAGCCCCAATAGGCCCCGACTTGCGGGCTCCCAACTTATTTGCCTTGCTTCAGTTACTGGCTGGATGGAATGTTCAGTAATGCATTGCTTACTATGACATGGTTCAGTGCTTTGTGGGTGATGGTACTGTAGTATTGATTGGTCTGTAAATGTCATGTATAACAGGGAACCACTAACAGAGCATTTGTGTCTAAACACACACAGGCACCTGAGCAAAGAACCAAAAGGAGCAGCTGCAGCCCTAACTTTCAAAATAGGGTTGCAAACGTTTCTCTCCAGAAAAGTATCATGATCTATTGGATAATTTGAGCTAGTCTGTATTAAAAAAAAGGTCAATTTTATATGATATAATAATTAACAGATTGCTTTTTGTACCTTTTCCCCCCTCAAGATGAATGGGTTTTGCGCACTGGAAAGTTTTACTTCCTCCCCAAGATTCTCTGGGAGAATCTTAATTGCTCTGGTCCACGCTCCTTAAAACGGTCACAGGGGGAGGGACCTTTGGCTTCATCCAATGGGTTTTGAGAAGGAGAGATGCCGCGAGACGTACGCAATTGAGATTCTCACACAGGCAGCCTTCCAAAGGTTGCACCTTGGCAAAAAATAAGAAATAAACTGAATGTCCAGTAGCTTGCAAGTAGATAGTGAGAATTAAATCAGTAGGCCCAGTATTAAATCATTTTCATTTTGCTCCAAGCTGTTTGCAGGTGTTTAACACCATTCTGCATTTTTACCTGACATCGATCGGTTTAGTCACATCGTTAAAATGTTTTCATTCGGTAACAGTCCTAGCTGAGCCCTCTGTGGCCACGTCGCAGTTACAATGTTGCTAAGCGGTGTGTATACACCAAATCAAAGAAGCGCAGGATATTTTAACCCCCGAGCAAACCGCTCTGCTTTGCAGTAAACCAGATAGGCCATTTCGACCCTTGTTGCAGTAAATGTGTGCTGGGGGGACAATTTCATTTTTTTATCCATGTGAGGAAGAGGTATTTTTTTTACCTTTTTATTTTACTAGGAAAGTCAGTTAAGAACAAATTCTTATTTTCAATGACGGCCTAGATAGGAATGGAGATAAAATGAGCTCTGGTTAAAGAGCATGTTTTAAATCTACTATAAAACTATATGGTGGAATGTGCTCTGATTTTTTTTTTAAACATCGTCTTGAAGACCAAGTTAATTTGCTTTGACTGTGTTCCATTGGCCTACATGTGCCTCGGCGGAGCACTACAAAACAAAACCAAGCATCACGCAGTTGCTTGTCCCTAAATTCCCTTTCCCACCCCCTCGTCTTACGCAATTGCGTTCTGACCGCTCCCGCTATACACACACACACGTCCTGAGTGTGTGCACAAGCGCCCGTTAAGCCGAAATAAATACATGCCTATATAAAAAGATGGGATATACAAGCGACATTCCTTCCCTAATGACGACAGTTGTCACAAATTCAAAGTGGACTGCTTGACTGAATTAGGATGTGTTCCAACAACAAGCTGCTGTTTTTGAACAATATTGTCCCCTCCATTTTCCGCTTAGGCTACTTTGCGAACTGCTAGTGCCATTTAGAATTGGTTAGCCTAGGGCAGAGTTTCCCCAAACAGTACACGTTTTGGTTTTTGCCTTAGCACTACATGGCAGATTCAAATAATCAACCAAACATGCCCCCCTTGGGGTCTGGAGGACTGAGTTTAGGAAACGCTGGCCTAGGGCTAGTCTTTAACCCCCCCTAAACATGGACAGGTTCCACACTGAAAATATGCAAATACATTAGTTTGATAAAGAGTGAGCATATTCATCAGCATCATTAAGTTTAGGCCTACTTATTCCATTTTATTCTTATATTACATGTTTACCATGTTACATTCCCCAGCAAGAAAACCAAAAGTCCAACAAAAACAAAACAAGTGGGGTTCTAGGAGGGATTCTGAAAGACACTCATGGGGGTGTCAGCTGAAAGTTGACAAGCAACACCTTCAACCTAAACGCCATCCACCATGAGCGCCCACAAGAAATTTGCCCAAGAGGCTAACAAAAGAAAAACTCACAAATTTAAACCGGAAGTGGAGCAAAACAAAAGCAGATAAAGGATTGTCTGTCTAGACCTCAAACTATGGAGCGCCAACTAAAGGTGCTAACCTTTAGCATCTATCAAGACAACTGGAGCACAGGGCCTGCCACTCTAAATAGCACCTGGGCCAGCACAGGTGAAACACCTTCCCACTAATGAGACGGCAACCAGGTGTAACACATACTGACTAACGAGGTGACACCAATTGGTGCACCCTACATGCTAACCAGGGTTGGGTAACTTACTTTCTAAATGTAATCCGTTACAGTTACTAGTTACCTTCGTAACTTTTGGATTACCCAAACTCAGTAACGTAATCTGATTACACTCAGTTACTTTAAGATTACTTTCCCCTTAAGAGGCATTAGAAGAAGACAAAAATGAATGTTACCAACTGAACTATTGCTATATCTATTGCAGGATAAGTATAAGATTAGAAATTGTTTTACCTGAGCATAGACCAAAAAACGAAGAACTTATTAGCCAGCCTTACTCTGTTGTTTAGGATTTTGTTGTCATGGAGGACTGATTGGGCTCATTGATTCAAGTTGAAAAATAAATGCTGTGCTCATGGAATGGCGTGCTTTAAACACTACTGAAAAGTGCTATTTACACGTGAAACATGAATGCCATATGCTGCATTTGCTATAGGCCTATTTGTTGTTGACACTTTGATATCTTGATCATATGTGGCTGTTTAGAAGGCAAATCCACAGATGAAACAATAACAAAACGGACACCCCGTCTCTGTTTTGGTAAAACGCTAAGGGATGGGCCTGGAGAAATGTAACCACTCTCCGATTAATAGACAGAGCTATGGATGTAAGGACTGACCATCCATGATATCAAAAGGATTGTTTTAACAGTGTTATGAGGCTATAAGGTGTTTGTTTACATTTACAATGTTTACAAACATTGGTGTGAAACAAGCTTATATTTTGGGTTCTCATGGAGTGTGACAGTTGAACTAAGCTCATGAAGGATTTATAAGTTATATTCTTCAAGAATCAATGGATATATGTATACATTACAAGTCAAATGTTTGGACACCTACTCATTCAAGGCTTTTTCTTTATTTTGACCATTTTCTACATTGTAGAATAATAGAGAAGACATCAAAACTAGGAAATAACTCATATGGAATCATGTAGTCACCAATGTACAGTGGGGGGAAAAAGTATTTAGTCAGCCACCAATTGTGCAAGTTCTCCCACTTAAAAAGATGAGAGGCCTGTAATTTTCATCATAGGTACACTTCAACTATGACAGATGAAATGTGAAGAAAAAAAAATGAAAAAGAAATCCAGAAAATCACATTGTAGGATTTTTTTATCAATGTATTTGCAAATTATGGTGGAAAATAAGTATTTGGTCACCTACAAACAAGCAAGATTTCTGGCTCTCACAGACCTGTAACTTCTTCTTTAGGAGGTTCCTCTGTCCTCCACTCGTTACCTGTATAAATGGCACCTGTTTGAACTTGTTATCAGTATAAAAGACACCTGTCCACAACCTCAAACAGTCACACTCCAAACTCCACTATGGCCAAGACCAAAGAGCTGTCAAAGGACACCAGAAACAAAATTGTAGACCTGCACCAGGCTGGGAAGACTGAATCTGCAATAGGTAAGCAACTTGGTTTGAAGAAATCAACTGTGGGAGCAATTATTAGGAAATGGAAGACATACAAGACCACTGATAATCTCCCTCGATCTGGGGCTCCACGCAAGATCTCATCCCGTGGGGTCAAAATGATCACAAGAACAGTGAGCAAAAATCCCAGAACCACACGGGGGGACCTAGTGAATGACCTGCAGAGAGCTGGGACCAAAGTAACAAAGCCTCCATCAGTAACACACTATGCCGCCAGGGACTCAAACCCTGCAGTGCCAGACGTGTCCCCCTGCTTAAACCAGTACATGTCCAGGCCCGTCTGAAGTTTGCTAGAGAGCATTTGGATGATCCAGAAGAAGATTGAGAGAATGTCATATGGTCAGATGAAACCAAAATATAACTTTTTGGTAAAAACTCAACTCGTCGTGTTTGGAGGACAAAGAATGCTGAGTTGCTTCCAAAGAACTGTGAAGCAGTTGGAAACATCATGCTTTGGGGCTGTTTTTCTGCAAAAGGACCAGGACGACTGATCCGTGTAAAGGAAAGAATGAATGGAGCCATGTATTGTGAGATTTTGAGTGAAAACCTCCTTCCATCAGCAAGGGCATTGAAGATGAAACGTGGCTGGGTCTTTCAGCATGACAATGATCCCAAACACACCGCCCGGGCAACGAAGGAGTGGCTTCGTAAGAAGCATTTCAAGGTCCTGGAGTGGCCTAGCCAGTCTCCAGATCTCAACCCCATAGAAAATCTTTGGAGGGAGTTGAAAGTCCATGTTGCCCAGCAACAGCCCCAAAACATCACTGCTCTAGAGGAGATCTGCATGGAGGAATGGGCCAAAATAACAGCAACAGTGAAAACCTTGTGAAGACTTACAGAAAACGTTTGACCTCTGTCATTGCCAACAAAGGGTATATAACAAAGTATTGAGATAAACTTTTGTTATTGACCAAATACTTATTTTCCACCATAATTTGCAAATAAATTCATAAAAAATCCTACAATGTGATTTTCTCGATTTTTCTTTCTCTTTTTGTCTGTCATAGTTGAAGTGTACCTATGATGAAAATTACAGGCCTCTCTCATCTTTTTAAGTGGGAGAACTTGCACAATTGGTGGCTGACTAAATACTTTTTTGCCCCACTGTATATATATATTTTATATTTGAGATTCTTAAAAGTAGCCACCCTTTGCCTTAATGACAGCTTTGCACACTCTTGGCATGCCCATCATTATCATATTTCCCAGCATGCTCTATTGCAGGTAGATGTTTAGAATTATTTGTATCAAGATCTATGTTTTTGCATGCACATTGGTTAATTAATGCTACTCAAATATAAATAACATATATTTTTCTAATCCAATCTGTTACTTGGATTTATTGCATCCATTACTGAATTTTTTTTCCCAGTTTAGATTAGTCTCATATCTTAGTCATTCTGAATGCAAGTTGCGTGTGAATAAAAATTCCAAATGTCTCCCCACTGGCTGGATTTCACTACGAATTATAGATCCATATGAAAGCAAGCATAAAGTGATTTGCAGGCCTGATGTGGCCTGTTAACCATGAGTTTCAGGCCACTGTATTAAGGTAAAGCTCTCAAAATAAGGCCTTATGAAATATATGTTGTATATTGTTAAATAATTTTATTTGAATGGTAACATATTAGGTTCTCACTTGAAGGCACAGGACTGGAAATGGATGAATGAAACAACCATGTCTCTGTCGCTAACAATTACAGTCATGGATGGTAACTCTACAATTCACTCGGCAAGGCACTGTGGGAAATATGCAAATAAGGCTTTACGCTAAGCAGTGTGTTCATTTAACACTGAAAAGTGTGGACCCTTCTAGACACTGGACCAGTGTTAAATGTAACACTCTCAGTGTTGATTTAACACTGGAGAATTTGCTGTGCCATAGTGTTCCCCATCCTATTACGGAGATATTGGAAGCCTTATTCACTGGCTGTTATAACTATTATTTAGGAAGGTATAAAGGTGAGCAGGGATCTCCCCTGAATGTTCATCATCGTCTCAGTAATTAGCCTGGGACACAGGGACATTAATGTAGTACTCCCTCACACTCTTACGTACACACGCAGTGCACACATACACACGCACAAACACACACACCACACACGGTGGCACAGACACATGAAGGCAAGCGCGCATGGACGCACAGCATGCTCGCGCACACACAACACACACGCACGCACAGAGTGAACATGTTTCTCCACCTAGGTAATTGGACTGTTGAAGAGTCTGTAGCACTGTAGCCTGAAAGTTAATATGCTCTGCAGTGGAGGCCTGCTCCATTAGGCACCTTTCTGAATCAGTCTAGTCTATAATATCACAGTAAACTCACATTCCAACCATTCAAGCTTGCTGTACTTTAAGATTCTATTGACAGCGATGATGTGGCCAGACGGACAACATTATGGTGTGCATCAGTGAGTGTCAGTGTGTTACAGTGTTAAGGTGTGACATTGCGTGCATTTTAGGAGTAGCACCTCACAATTCTGTCATGGAGGAAAAGAGGGAACTAATAGATGTGAGTCATCGTCTGCGTGGGGTAATGTCTCTACCTCTCTCTTTCTTTTTTCTCTCTATTTCGTTCAATCCCTCTCTTCCTCCTTACCTCTCACTTTTCCGTTCTCTCTCTTTTGCCAAATTTTCCTCTCTCTCTCTCTCTCTCTCTCTCTCTCTCACTTTGTCTTTCCCTTTCTCTCTCTTTTACTCTTATCTTTCTCCTCCCTCCCTTGTTTCTCACTATGAACTGTATAGTCTTGGTGTCGTGTTTTATTTGGAGCCTGTGACATCTTGTCTGTGAGAATGAGGCTGTCTGTGGACACAGGGCTGCACAGAGACACATTACCACAAAGCACGGGGGAGTAGGCAGACAGGCTGCTTGGATGACAATGGGTAATATCTATTGCCTGCATTTGGGTAAAGGGTTTGAAAGGGGTTTGTATCTCCCGTCATATGTAATGGGAAGGGATGTGGATTTTTAGGTGTGGGGGGGGGGGGGGGGGGGGGTAGGTGGCATTGTGTGTTAAATGGCTCATCCTTCCTCCAGTGTGGGAAACAGTGAATACAGACAGAGGTTCCACATCTTGACCTGTGGGGAAAAAAACTGATGGAGACCAAAACCAAACATGTGTCAACACCAGTGTGACAGTGACATGGGCAATGGGGACGCGCTTACACACACTAAATAACCAAATACAGTATAATTGAGAGAATGTGTGTGTGTGTGTGTGTGTGTGACACACAGAGAGAAAAGACAAGAGTGAGAGTTGACATTTTCACTCGTCTAGTGACAGGATATTTACGGTGTTATCTCCCACACAGTGGACACAGTGACAGCATGGTCCAATATCAGTGTCCAGAAAGGAAGCACAGCCATGGTGAGAGTCGACCTCTCTTCCCACAGGCCTTGGTAAACTTTCCCTTTCCAGGGGAATATGGATTCTTCTTACTGTTACTCGCAAAAACGGACCAAACGGATAATCAAACCCGTATATTGGTCGGAATAGTGTCCGAATAGCCATGCTGCAAACAAAGTGTCCAGATATTGGATGGATGAATTGTCCTCTTGTCACGTTCTGACCTTTTATTTCCTTTGTTTTGTCTTTATTTAGTATGGTCGGGGTGTGAGTTGGGGTGGGCAGTCTGTTTGTTTTTCTATGTTTGGTTCCTATTTCGGCCTAGTATGGTTCTCAATCGGAGGCAGGTGTCGTTAGTTGTCTCTGATTGGGAATCATACTTAGGTAGCCTGGGTTTCACTGTTGGTTTGTGGGTGTTTGTTTTCCGAGTCAGTGTTTGTCACCACGCGGAACTGTTTCGTTGATGCACGTTATTTTTGTTTTGTTCGAGTGTTCAGTTGTTTTCGTAATAAATAATTATGAACACTTACCACGCTGCGTTTTGGTCCGATCCCTGTTACTCCTCTTCAGACGAAGAGGAGACCTGCCGTTACGTCTGTCTGTCTATCTGTCTATCTGTCTATCTGTCTATCTGTCTGTCTGTCTGTCTGTCTCTGTCTCTGTCTCTGAATATGCAGTTCTCCCACAGCCAACAGAGAGAGTGACTGTCCTGATTGGAGCTCAACCAGGGCCTAAAATAAACATGCTCAGTCGTTGAGTTATTCAGTATTATGAATTAAATAATTCAACACATCAGTGACCGGTAAATGGTTTGATTCATGGCAATTCCGTGTTGTGTTTTCTGTCACGTAGCTTGTTTTCCCTTTTCCTTCATTCATCTATTGTCAATATGTAAATCCTTCTTTCTCTCCCCATATCTCCACTAGTGTGATGATAATTATCTCTTTCTTCAGCACTTAGGTTTAATATTTAATACTAATGCTGGTCTCCTGCATAAGAAATCAGTTGAGTGGGCAATGAATTTTGTATAAATACTTACTCAGCGGGACCGCTCCCTGTGACACACTAACCACAGAAAAGGTGTGAGAGCAGGGGCAGACTTAATGATTTGGAGGCCCCGGGCAGAGGGCAATTCACAAGTGGCTGAAACTATCTCACCGGAGAAAGCATCCGAGCGAGTGAAACAGCGCCCCTCTGTCTTACTATATGTAGCCCATGTATCTGATGCTGTGTGGCCAAAAAGAGTATGACATGCCTTCATCTTTTTGGCTAGACAGCATCAAATCCTCTACCTCGACGACGATGGCAGTATTATCATCAGCACCTGTCTTTTTACTAAAGAAATGCGTGTTGTATACCCCTAGTCAGGGCCGTGCACAGACCTGTCAGGGGGCAGGTTCTCAAAAGTAAAAAAAAAGGTCACCCCCCCACTTGAAAAAATGTAATACTTTCATATCTTGAAATTCATAACATACCAAATGCCTCTGTATCGATTTTTACATTTTTGTGCATATGCCTATTCATTTCTGCAACAAATTGTAAGCAAGCTAGTTACAGTGCATCCTAAAGACATGACTGACATTGGGAAAAGAGGGTGGGCTGTCAGCTGATCGTTGATGTTGATGATTGATGTACATCTGCTAGCTGGATTTCTTTTATTGATTTGTGATTTACCTCTCGGTCTTTCTGCCTCTTCCTGCTGCGTGTATCAGCCAATCAAATCAAATATCGATGATGATGTAGGCGGGGCGGCAAGGTAGCCTAGTGGTTAGAGCGTTGGAATAGTAACCGGAAGGTTGCAAGTTCAAATCCCCGAGCTGACAAGTTACAAATCTGTCATTCTGCCCCTGAACAGGCAGTTAACCCACTGTTCCTAGGCCGTCATTGAAAATAAGAATTTGTTCTTAACTGACTTGCCTACCTAAATAAAGGTTAAAAAAAAAATGTTATCAAGTGTTAATCAAATTATGTGGTTAAGGTTGGGGTTATTTAAACTAGCTACCTACACACACTCGACTGGTGAGCGCATCGCTCAATACAGGCATGTTTGGATACCGGGCGCACACAAACTCCATACAGGACAGACTGGGGAAAAAGGCGCAACCGGGCGCACGCACGCCCCGTACAGGGAAGAACCAACGGACGGGTGGGAGTGGCGAACTTGATGACAACTTGTAGGCGGTGGGTTCCCGAACAACAATGACAAAACATTTATACCAACAAAAAAAAGTTATTTGGGGGGAAATTATACCACCACGCAAAAGGGGACTTTGGAGGGCAAAGGGGCATGTGCTCTGCACAGGTAGAGCCCTATCTGTGCACGTGCCCCTAGTCCAAGGGCCCGGGGCTGACTTGCTCCTGAGCTGACATATGGAATTGTTTTAAGATGGTCCTACCAAGGATCATTTAGCTATTTGATTTAGAATTTCATATACAGTACCAGTCAAAAGTTTGGACACACCTACTCATTTAAGGGTTTTTCTTTATTTGTACTATTTTCTACATTGTAGAATAATAGTGAAGACATCAAAACTGTTGCCTGCTTTTCCTTCACTCTGCGGTCCAACTCATCCCCCAAAAAATCAGTTGGGTTGAGGTCGGGTGATTTATGGAGGCCAGGTCATCTGATGCAACACTCTATCACTCTCCTTCGTGGTCAAATAGCCCTTACACAGCCTGGAGGTGTGCTGGGTCTTTGACATGCTGAAAAACAAATGATAGTCCCACTAAGCGTAAACCAGATGGGATGGCAAAAATATAACATTTGGACTCATCAGCCCAAAAGACAGATTTCCACCGGTCTAATGTCCATTGCCCGTGTGAACGTATCCTCTGCAGGTAACTCTGGGTCTTCCTTTACTGGGGAGATCCTCATGTCAGCCAGTTTCATCATAGCTCTTGATGTTTTTTTGCGACTGCACTTGACTGATCTTCATGTCTTAAAGTAATGATGGACTGTTGTTTCTCTTTGCTTATTGGAGCTGTTCTTGCCATAATATGGACTTGGTATTTTACCAAATATGGCTATCTTCTGTATACCCCCCCCCCCCCCCCTACCTTGTCACAACACAACTGATTGGCTCAAACTAATTGAGAAGGAAAGAAAGTCAAAAAGGGACAGAAGGGCAGGCGGGCTCGGGGTCAGGGCAGGAAGGCTCGGGGTCAGGGCAGGAAGGCTCGGGGTCAGGGCAGGAAGGCTCGGGGTCAGGGCAGGAAGGCTCGGGGTCAGGGCAGGAAGGCTCGGGGTCAGGACAGGAAGGCTCGGTGTCAGGGCAGGAAGGCTCGGTGTCAGGGCAGGAAGGCTCGGGGTCAGGGCAGGCAGGCTCGGGGTCAGGGCAGGGCAGGCGGGCTCGGGGTCAGGGCAGGCAGGCTCGGGGTCAGGGCAGGCAGGCTCGGTGTCAGGGCAGGCAGGCTCGGTGTCAGGGCAGGCAGGCTCGGTGTCAGGGCAGGCAGGCTCGGGGTCAGGGCAGGAAGGCTCGGGGTCAGGGCAGGAAGGCTCGGTGTCAGGGCAGGCAGGCTCGGTGTCAGGGCAGGCAGGCTCGGTGTCAGGGCAGGCAGGCTCGGGGTCAGGGCAGGCAGGCTCGGGGTCAGGGCAGGCAGGCTCGGTGTCAGGGCAGGCAGGCTCGGTGTCAGGGCAGGCAGGCTCGGTGTCAGGGCAGGCAGGCTCGGTGTCAGGGCAGGCAGGCTCGGTGTCAGGGCAGGCAGGCTCGGTGTCAGGGCAGGCAGGCTCGGGGTCAGGGCAGGCAGGCTCGGGGTCAGGGCAGGCAGGCTCGGGGTCAGAGCAGGCAGAAGGGTCGGAACCGGGACACCTAGAAAACAAGAATTAGAGAGAAGGTAACACACGGAAAACACACTGGGACGACTTGACAAGACGAACTGGCGACAGACAAACAGAAAGGTATAACAGGTATAAATACACAAGGGATAATGGGGAAAAAATAGGACACACCTGGTGGGGGGGGCGAAACAGATCAAGGTGTGACAGACACAACGGACAATTCCTTCAACCTCATATCTTGGTTTCTAGTTCTGACATGCACTGTCAACTGTGGGACCTTTATATAGACAGGTGTGTGCCTTTCCAAATCATGTCCAATCAGTTGAATTTACCACAGGTGGACTCCAATCTAGTTGTATAAACATCTCAAGGATGATCAATGGAAACAGGACGCATCTGAGCTCAATTTATGAATCTCATAGCAAAGGGTCTGAATACTTCTGTCAATAAGGTATTTCTGTTTTAGTTTTTTTGCTAACATTTCTAAAAACCTGTTTTCGGCTTTGTCATTATGGAGTCTTGTGTGTAGATTGAGGGAAGAATAAGTAAGGCTGTAACGTAACAAAAAATGGAAACATTCAAAGGGTCTGAATACTTTCCGAATGCACTGTATATATATTAGTTGATGAATTTGGCCTTGCTGCTATTAGCCCATAGAAACGCATTTAATAACAGATTCATACATGGCGAAACAGATAGTAAAACATGAAATAAAAGTATGTTTTAAAGTGTCTGTCTTATATGTTAGAGATATAAGAAAGCTCAGACAACTATCTATAATAACGTATAGTGGAATTACCCGTATGCCTTTTATGTGGAAATGCCCTATTCATTTCCATTCATTTTTCGGCCCGGTACTGGTTTACCTTCAGACGAGTCTCATGACACTTTTGGGGCTCGTAGAGCAAAACGGAGAGTCTCATCTTTCCAAAGAGGGGTGATATTATTGTTTAGCCCAAACCATTCGGATGCTTCAGATGTTTTTGGGAGAAGAAGGATGGTCTGACAAACATCGCTGTAGCTCGGCTACCTTCCATCGCAGATGCGGTGCAGTGGAAAGAAAAAGTATGTGAACCCTTTGGAAGTATCTGGGTTTCTGCATAAATTGGTCATTCAATTAGATCTGATCTTCATCTAAGTCACAACAATAGATAAACACAGTCTGCTTAAACTAATAACACACAAGTGATTGTATTTTTCTTGTCTATATTGAATAAATAATTTAAACATTCACAGTGTAGGTTGGAAAAAGTATGTGAACCCCTAGGCTAATGACTTCTCCAAACGCTAATTGGAGTCAGGAGTCCGCTAACCTGGAGTACAGTCATTGAGACTGATTGGATGTTGGTTAGAGCTGCCCTGCCCTATACCAAACACTCATAGTGTGAGTTTGCTATTTACAAGAAACATTGACTGATGTGAACCATGCCTCGAACAAAAGAGATCTCAGAAGACACCAGATTAAGAATTGTTGACTTGCATAAAGCTGGAAAGGGTTACAAAAGTATCTCTAAAAGCCTTGATGTTCATCAGTCCACAGTAAGACCAATTGTCTATAAATGGAGAAAGTCCAACAATGTTGCTACTCTCCCTACGAGTGGCCGTCCTGCAAAGATGACTGCAAGAGCACAGCGAAGAATGCTCAATGAGCTTAAGAAGAATCCTAGAGTGTCAGCTAAAGACTTTCAGAAATCTCTGAAACATGCTAACATCTCTGTTGACGAGTCTACGATACTTAAAACACTAAACAAGAATGGTGTTCATGGGAGGACACCACGGAAGAAGTCACTGCTGTCCAAAAGAACATTGCTGCACGTCTGATGTTCGCAAAAGAGCATCTGGGTGTTCCACAGCGCTACTGGCAAAATATTCTGTGGAGAAAAAAGGCACAGCTCACCAACATCAAAACCTCATCCCAACTGTAAAGTATGGTGAAGGGAGCATCATGGTTTGAAGCTGCTTTGCTGCCTCAGGGCCTGGACAGCTTTGCTATCATCGACGGAAAACTGAATTCCCAAGTTTGTCAATACATTTTGCAGGAGAATGTAAGAGCAGGAGAATCTGTCCACCAATTGAAGCTCAACAGAAGTTGGGTGATGCAACAGGACAACAACCCAAAACACAGAAGTAAATCAACAACAGAATCGCTTCAACAATAGAAAATACGCCTTCTGGAGTGTCCCAGTCAGAGTCATGACCTCAACCAGATTGAGATGCTGTGGCATGACCTCAAGAGAGCGGTTCACACCAGACATCCCAAGTATATTGCTGAACTGAAACAGTTTTGAAAAGAGGAATGGTCCAAAATTCCCCCTGACCGTTGTGCAGGTCCGATCTGCAATTACAGAACACGTTTGGCTGAGGTTATTGAAGCCAAAGGAGGGCCAACCAGTTTTTAAATCCAAGGGTTTCACGTACTTTTCCCACCCTGCAATGTAAACGTTTACACGGTGTGTTCTGTAATGACATGAAAACGTATCATTATTTGTGTGTTATTAGTTCAAGCAGACTGCATTTGTCTATTGTTGTGACTTAGATGAAGATCAGATCAAATTTGATGACCAATTTAAGTCCAGGTAATTCCAAAGGGTTCGTTCAACCATACTTTTTCTTGACACTGTACAGCAGGCGGATGTGCTGGATTGAGATTATAACTGTAGTTTAACACAAAGAATGGAGATTTTGTATTATTGATTTATTATGCCTCGAGCGGAGCATGAGGGGGGCCTCAAGCAGAGAAATGATTTTACATGTTTTTGTTTTATTTGCATAAAAAAAATGTTATGCCCAGCTCATGAGGCCCCTTGATGATGTGAAGCCTGAAGCAATTGCCTCTTCTGGCTAATGGTAAATTCACCAGTGAGTGAGAGGAGACTAGCTCTGTCTGGAGTTGAGAATAAAAGGCAAGAAAACGTTTTCTTTATGTCGTATTTTCTGAGTTTGACTTGGGCTTGCGATCGCTCGACTCACCTGATGTGTTACACTGTTTTCACTGAATGCCCTGTGTACGTGTCACCACCCACTCCTCTTGGTTGTGAAATGATAAATCCTTTGGGAGAATTTTTTGGCATGTTGAAACAGTCCTCGTCTTATTGTGTGAGGTGTACGGAAGGTGACAATCCAGTGGGAGAGTCTCACTTTACAGTGAACACCTTTGCAGCCTTTGCGTGACAAGATGAAGTGAAAGAGAAGGTGGTGATATTCAAAAAGCTGTAAAGAACCAACCAATCCAACCTCTGAATTATTTACCGTGAGACTGTGAAGGGATTATATTGATGATCCTTAGCCTGTCATTCTTCCTTTAAACGTACACACATCCATACATGCATATTTGGTGTGTTTGTGTGTGTGTGTGTGTCAGTTCTTGTCTCCCTGTGTGTGTGTGTGTGTGTGTGTGTGTGTGTCAGTCATTGTCTCCCTGTGTGTGTGTGTGTGTGTGTGTGTGTGTGTGTGTGTGTGTGTGTGTGTCTCTGAGCAATGCGATCATCTTATGAGATGTGTTTATCAGTGTTTTCCAAGAGATGATGATTCATGTTCTGCAGATGTATCTGACCATGCATCTGGCACTCAATCACACACACGCACACACACACACAGACACACACACACACCCCATACGACGGCACAGACACACAAAGGCAAGTGTGCATGGACGCACAGCATGCTCGCACACACATACACCACATACGACGGCACAGACACACAAATGCAGGTGTGCATGGACTCACAGCATGCTCACACACACACACACAGACGATTGAGGAAGTGGGATAGGAAGGAAGGATTGCGATTTAATGGCATCTAATGAAAGCTTTAGGCTCTGATTTTGCTCTGATTGACAGAGACCTAATAGTAATTAAGGAATTGTCAAGTTCAACTATTGGGGGGAAAAGCTCCAGTGGTGGTGGGCTAGAATTATTCTTGCTTTCATGAATCCACTAACGGTTCATTCCCAACTGCTATGTGTCTTTTTATTTAGAGGAAAGATACATGTTTGGGTGAAGTCTGGATGTGCTCACTGGTGCGCTACTATAAACATTAGGAGAGAAAAGCTACCTGGGTAGACCTGACTTGTGCGTTTTTGGCCTTGTGTGTGTGTGTGTTCAGAATGAAACTAGCTATTCCCATATATAAATGTTTATGTGACTGTATACAGTATGTGTTCAGGTGTGTGAGTTTGTTTAAGTGTGTGTGTGTGTGTGTGTGTGTGTGTGCGGGCCCTCTGTCTAACTCAAGGGAAAAATGGAAACTCGGGAACTCAAATTTTAATTAGTCAGAAAAGCAGAGAAAGCAGCTGTGAATAATTTAGGATGGCAGTTTATGCAAATGGTCTAAATCTGGGACATGGTGCAGGAGGTGTTAGCATTTTAGTGCTGACGGGTGGAAACAGCTTTCTCTTAGAAGAGGTGGATCCTCCATCCTCCTCCTCATCACCTACACTGCTACCTGTGTCCATTATTTCAACATTTTGTTTGCAGAATGAAAGTGCATCATCTTTCGCTAAAGAGCTGGCACTTAGTAGATAGAGGTGAATGCTGAGGATTATATCGCTGGACGAGTTTTATATAAGGACTGGCGTTCTGTGAATAGGCTCATTGGGGTCGAGTTTGGTTGATGAGTCATGTGGCGATTGCGGTAAACACGTGGTCTTATTGAGATTACTGTGAGGATATTGTGATGAGGAGAGGCTAATGCTTTTCATCCCAAACTCCTCAAGGAGAAGACTCGGGGAAACAAAGTACCGCAAGATTATGGCGTCTGAAATATATGAGTGAATATATTGTCAACAAACGGGGGGGGGGGGGGGGCATTACACAGGGGAATCCACAGCAAACCACTTTTCTCAAAAAAACATTTACCCCTTTTGAGCCAGCCACCTACCAGCAAAGGTCACCGGCACAGGTTACCAGCACGGGCTTCAGTCTAGTGCTCTCAGGTGTGCGGCTGTCGCCATGGTAGCATGAGACCGTGCCCCTTTCCACTACCCCCACCCCAGGTGTCTCCTAGAAGAAAAGTGAGAGGTGAGCTAATGGTATTCAAATGACCTGTCTGTGCTGCTGTGCTGCTGTGCTGCTTAGCTGAGAGAACACTGCAGTAGAGCTGTGGATAGACTTTATTACCTCTAATTAGATTCCAATGATAGAATTTTAATATGCATTGTTACATGCAGTACTCTGCACACATCGTTACCTCCGGAATTCATTTGCTGCTGTTTAGCCATGCGCAAAGAGCTGACAGTGGAATTAGACATGAGAGTCAAAGGCGAAGGGAGATCCACATAACCTGGGCCTCACGCCGATGCGTTTGCGCGCGTTTGCGTGTGCATGCGTGCCAGCGTGTGTCTGTGATTGCATGCGTTGGTGCGCGTGTGCGCGCCTGTTTAGTGTACAGTATGAGGGTGACTGAGCTTCTAACGCAACATATCGGTTGACACCTTCAGCGGTGAACTTACGCGAGTGGGAGAGGTGATGAGGAATATTGGCTGAATTTGTTTAATGATTACCGCCCTGCAAGCGTTCGGCCGCAGTGTTGAGCTGTTCGACTGGCTCAAAGATCCACCGAGAGCGTCCTGTAAGCTGCTGGCAACCCATTCGATTTGCATGACTCAACTGTATGTTGATGTGGAGTTCAGTTCAGCACCGACAATATGCTGACACATCTCACTTCAGTCTCTCCCGCGCTCCTTTATCTCACCCATCTCTCTCTTCTCTCTTTCCTCCACCTCTTGTATCCGAGCTGTCGCTGTCGTTTTGTTAGGCGTTTTTCTTCATCTTTTCTTTATGGCATTCAACCAGCCTCAATGAAATATGCCAGTGTGTCTGTGCTGTACCTGTGCACGGGGGGAAAGTTGTTTTCAATTCCCAGTTTGTCAGCAGAAAGAGGTTTTAAAAATATCAATAGCCATAAATCCCTGGTATTTGAATATGGATCAGAGGAGAATGGCATCGACCACAGCTAGAACAGCAGCAGCACTAAACACTAAGCCACAGCAATAACTCCCAGATAATGGCAGGCAGCAACCTCAGAGGTCTCCCTCTATCACGAACGGGGAGAGGGAGGGAGAGAGAGAGCCCCCCCCTCCCCCTCCCCATATCAGACCTATGCCCCCTTCTGCCCACCCCATGTCTCCTGCGGCAAGGACCTCAACATGACAGCAGGACATATGCCCTGACCGTGTGCAGAGCATCAGCCCCAACCCCCACTATTACACCCGGCAAAGCCCGATCCTGCGAACTAAGAGGTATCAGATACTCAACATGCTCTGCTCACACCTACTGTGATGGTCCGGGCATAAACCACAGAAAAGCAACACTAGACACTATGGAACACAACGTTTTTACGGTCTCATCCTGGAATATACAAGGTCTGAGGTCATCTGCCTTTGGCCTAAAGAGCAGGAACCCATACTTCATCAAAGACATTGGAAATACAGACATTTTCATCCTACAAGAAACATGGTATAATGGAGACGGACCCACTGGTTGCCCTCAAGGTTACAGAGAGCTGGTAGTCCCATGCACCAAACTACCAGATGTGAAACAGGAAAGAGAATAAGAAGGTATGCTAATTTGGTATAGAGCAGACCTAACCCACTCTATTAAATTAGTCAAAACAGGAACATTTTACATCTGGCTAGAAATGTATAAGGAAATTATCACGACAGAGAACAATGGCCTCATGTGTACTAACTATATCCCTCCAATAGAATCCCCATACTTTAATGATAACAGCTTCTCCATCCTAAAGGGGGAGATCAAGCATTTCCAGTCTCAGGGACATGTACTAGTCTGTGGCGACCTAAATGCCAGAACTGGAACCCTCTTAGAGCGTTCATAGTCAGTTCAATGACACCCCTATCAGATCACAGCAAAGTTACACTATACTCGAATAGAGCTATGCTCAATCATGAGGCATCAAAGCCAAAGGAACTGAATAATATTAAGAAATGCAATAGATGGAAGGAAAGTATTGTGGAAATCTACCAAAAAAACAATTAGGCGACAACAAATTCAATCCCTTCGAGACAATTTCCTGGACAAAAGGTGTCACTGTAATAGTGAAGGTAAACTTGGCAGTAGAAACGGGAAACATACTGTTTAGGTTATCTATTGGGTGAAATACCACAGTGGGCAATCACAGCAGCAAGATTTGTGACCTGTTGCCGCAAGAAAAGGGCCACCTGTGAGCACAAACACCATTGTAAACACAACCTATGTATATATACAGTTAAAGTCGGAAGTTAAACTCAGTTTTTCACAATTCCTGACATTTAATCCAAGTAAAAATTCCCTGTCTTAGGTCAGTTAGGAACACCACTTTATTTTAAGAATGTGAAATGTCAGAATAATAGTAGAGCGAATTATTTATTTCAGCTTTTATTTCTTTCGTCACATTCCCAGTGGGTCAGAAGTTTACATACACTCAATTAGTATTTGGTAGCATTGCCTTTAAATTGTTTAACTTGGGTCAAACGTTTCAGGTAGCCTTTCACAAGCTTCCCACAATAAGTTGGGTGAATTTTGGCCCATTCCTCCTGATGGAGCTTGTGTAACTGAGTCAGGTTTGTAGGCCTCCTTTTTCAGTTCTGCCCACAAATGTTCTATAGATCTTTGTCCCCATGTGCAGTTGCAAACCGTAATCTGACTTTTTTTATGGCGGTTTTGGAGCAGTGGCTTTTTCCTTGCTGAGTGGTATGTTGGCTGCGTGGTCACATGGTGTTTATACTTGCGTACTACTGTTTGTACAGATGACCGTGGTACCTTTTGGAAATTGCTCCCAAGGATAAACCAGACTTGTGGAGGTCTACAATTTGTTTTCTGAGGTCTTGGCTGATTTCTTTTGAATTTCCCATGATGTCAAGCAAAGAGGCACTGAGTTTGAAGGTAGGCCTTGAAATACACCCACAGGTACACCTCCAATTGACTGAAATGATGTCCAGTAGCCTATCAGAAGCTTCTAAAGCCATGACATCATTTTCTGGAATTTTCCAAGCTGTTTAAAGGCACAGTCAACTTAGTGTATGTAAACTTCTGACCCACTGGAATTGTGATACAGTGAATTATAAGTGAAATAATCTGTTTGTAAACAATTGTTGGAAAAATGACTTGTGTCATGCACAAAGTAGATGTCCTAACCAACTTGCCAAAACTATAGTTTGTTAACAAGAAATTTGTGGAGTGGTTGAAAAACGAATTTTAATGATTCCATCCTAAGTGTATGTAAACATCCCACTTCAACTGTATATATATTTCTATTTTATTTTCCCTTTTGCACACATTACACCACTGTATACAGACATAATATGCCTTTTTAAATGTATGTATTCTTTTGGGACTTTTGTCAGTGTAATGTTTACTGTACATTCTCTCATTGTTTATTCCACTTTTGTTTATTATTATTATTATTATCTACTTCACTTGCTTTGGCAATGTAAACATACGTTTCCCATGCCAATACATCCCCTTAAATTGAAATGAAATTGAATTGAGAGAGAGTGCTGTAGAACTTCACATTGATAATTGGAGTTCTACAAACAGGAGCTTTAGAGAGGACAACTGATGTGGAATTAACATGCAACCTCTTGAAGATTTTATTAAGCAATTGTCAGCAATTAAATGCTTCCTCCACACTAAGAGATGGAAATAAGGAAAGGAGGATCAGGTGGACGATCCTAAAAGTGTATGACCTGTGTCCTCTGTAGAGGGTGGTGTATGTATGTGCGGTGTTTGTGCGTGCTTGAGAGTGTTCCTACTCAGGAAATGTCTAATGGAGTGGAGTGCTCTGTTCTGGAACAACAAATAACAGTATGTGCCTGGTCTCCAGGTTTACACACACACACACACACACACACACACACACACACACACACACACACACACACACACACACACACACACACACACACACACACACACTTTTGTGACCACTTCACACTCCCAACAGGGCTTCTATTTGTCTCTGTTAGAGGATTGCTGCTCACAGTGGGCATCTGGGGGAAAGAGAACTGGAATGACAGAATGAGTACACACACACACACACATGTGTATACATGCTCCACTCACAAACACACACACACACACCACAGGAGCGCTGGCCGGCACCCTCAAGACTCTCACTAAGCACATGAAGAGTCAGTGGAAACATTAATTTAACATTTTAAGAAGAGGCACAATTCTGTGTAATGAACAGAGGACATGACTGTCTCTCAGCTGTCTGTCTGTCTGCCTGTCTGCCTGTCCTCGTCCCTGTAATTAGCCCAGTGCTGTCTATACAGCCTGTTTATCATCCTGCCCTATTATAATGCATGTGGATGGGATGACGCCCCCCCCATGTAGATAACATGAAAAACATTATCGATTTGATGGAAATATCAGAGGAGAGTTGGCTTGCTTTTTTACATAGTGCTTCTATGCAATTACAATCACTGTTGCTTTAGCACGGCGATGGGAACGTTACAGTGTGTGAGACTGCTGAAGAGCCTGGTTAGATAGCAATGTTTAAAGTCTGATTTTACAGCTATATTTGAGCTGTTTTAAAGTCTGTTTCAGAGGCTGTGCCTCAGTGGAACTTCAGTGGGGATGGGTTGTCTCCTGGGGGCTCTGAAGGCTTCTTGGGGACATAATACCGTTTTCCAGCTAGACATCCAGCAGTGTGACTCCTCTGAAGTCTACAGTTTACACACACACACACACACACACACACACACACACACACACACACACACACACACACACACACACACACACACACACACACACAACGACCCACACATACATGGTTGGGAACACACACCCTCTCATGCAAACACACACCCTCCAATTAACGCGCACACACACACACACACACACACACACAAGTGCTGGGATCAAAGGCCCACCAAACCCCACCTAAGGCCAATCTCTGCCAGGATGTCCCGTTTTCCAGCTGGCCTTAAAGTAACACATCTTTGCCCTTTACCCTGCTGCACCGCCTGGGGAGGGGGACTACTGAGGCACAGAGGAGGGTGTTTGGTGATGTGGCTGTGTTTGGGGGGGTGACGGTCAGGGTGACGGTCCTCTATCCCTTGAACAGTTGCTATGTCAGATTCATAGTACAGGCAGTGGTTGCAAAAACACTGGTTCCTGATGAAAGGTGAGTCCCGACGTCTCACATTTTTTATACAGCATAATGCCTTTCCTCTTCCTCATTCTCCCCTGATTTTCCAAACAAGCCTCACTCTATCACACCTCCGACTCCTCTGTAGCGTGAGGGCAGACGGAGGTCGGACTGATTTGTCTATGACCAGTCCGGTACATGTCCAACGCCAGACATATATCCGATAAGAAAATACAAAGATTTTCTACTAAATGACCAAGACTTCATTAGGTTCAATCTACTGCATCGGATAACCTTGACTCACTCATGTATTCCTTCTTTAAATCATGTCAGCACTGAGCTGCTACCCAGTGTCTGCTACACACACACACACTCTGCCGTCGTACCACAGGAACACAGAGACGAGGTGTACTGAGGTGTAACTCATCGGCTATAATTGTATTTTCTCAGTAAATTGCCCAGAGAAGAAGAGCGCTTGTCGGTGGGGGACTAATTCAGTCTAAACTGATTTTTACCTCACTGCATTTCAGCAGTTGATTAATCATCGCCTATGAGCTCTTGATTTTATATATCCATTACGTGTTAATATGATTGCCCTGGTTTCGAGAAGTAACCTTTCCTAGATTACATTGCTTATCCAATGCAACATGGCGGGGAGAGAGGGGGGGATGAAGACGTTGGGTAATTGTAATGCTCGTCCTCATCTTCAGACGAGGAGTACGAGAGATTGGACCAATGTGCAGCGTGGTAAGTGTCCATAGCGTTACTTTATTTACAAGAGCACTAAACTACAAAATAACAACGGAGAATGAACGAAACAAACAAAACAGTCCCGTGTGGCACAAACACTAACACGGAAAATAAGCACCCACAACTCAAAAGTGAAACCAGGCTACCTAAGTATGGTTCTCAATCAGGGACAACGATTGACAGCTGCCTCTGATTGAGAACCAGACCAGGCCAAACACAGAAATCACAAATCATAGAAAAAAGAACATAGACAACCCACCCAACTCACGCCCTGACCATACTTAAAACAAAGACATAACAAAGGAACTAAGGTCAGAACGTGACAGGTATAGAAGAGAGGGAGAGAACGACTGGGGATAGGAAAGGGGGTGAATGAGAGAGAGAGAGGTTTAGAGGCACATCACTTTTTTTTATCTCAGATTCAACATTTACGAGTGGGATACCGATTTAGGCGTGTTGATCAAGGATTCTTTTTGTAATGTCACTCTCTTGCAGAGACACTCTTTTCATCTAGACTTACTGTGCCTGAGTGTGTTTAGTTATCAAAGTTGACGTTAACTGTGTTCGTGTCCATCATCATGCCCCCTGTGTGGAGAGGGCGGCTGCATGCAAGCTTTAAATAAAAAATAAAAAAATGTAAATGAATGATCAAAGCTGTAGCTGAATTATTAAGAGTGTACTATGCTGGCCTGCTCTGTTACTTAATTAGCATACTCCTTGGCCCTCCTAATTGAACCGCCGTCCAGGATGCCCCCCGACGACCTGAACTTTGACCCCAGTGACAGGCAGCATTCAGCTCCACTCTTATACTTTTCCGTTCTCTCATCCCTTTTTCTTTCTATCCTTCCTTCCTCTCTTCCCAGTCTGTCCTGTAGCTCTCATCCCTATTCCTCCCTGTGTTATGTGTTGTGTAGTGTGTTCGTGAGGGTGTAAACATTGCTATGTACACTGAGTGTACAAAACATTAGGAACAGGGTTCATTCAGCTCCACTCTTTCCTTCCCTGTTCGGTTGAGGAGGGAGTTAGTCTCACAGTGAGATTTATTTATTTATTTATTTATTTATTTATTTATGTGTATGTATGTATATATATATATATGTGTGTGTGTGTGTGTGTGTGAGAGAGAGAGAGAGAGAGAATGTGGAGGCCTATTCAATTAGCTGACATTTGGAGGTAATACTGTATGAGTCAGCAGCAGTCTCAGTCTGCTGGCCTGAGATATACAGATATAGATCATGTAACACTGTGGTCAAAACAAGAACGTCAGACACATGAAAAACAGCTCTCTCATTACTTACCAAGCCACAGCTGGAACAGACTGTCTGACACTGCAGAAACCAGCTTTCAACTCCCAGCTGATGACGATTAACCAATGTCATGCCGTGGGCCTGTGCCCAGCTCCCTCCTTACATTACTCCACCTCTATCATCCCTCCATCATTCTACTTCATTCTTCCGCCTTGCTCTTTTCTCTCCTCTGCTATTTCTCCCACGCCTCCTGCACGAGCAAGATTGGGGATCAAGAGGGAGGAGATGGAGAGACCGGAACAGAGCGCAAGAGACAGGAAGAGACGGCGCTGACATGCAGGGACACTGTCACCTTCTTCAATTTCCTGCTCTATTGTTCCACCGTCTATCCAGTCTTGCCTCTGCACAGTGAAGCAGGGCATTATGTCCCCAGTACAGATGCTTTCCCTGGTCCCCAGTCTCTGCTCCAAACAGTCAAGACAGCCAGAACTGATCCCAGTCCAGTCCATAGGACCGTGTGTGCGTAGTGAACTGTATTAGTCTCTCTCTCTCCCTGATTTCTGAGCGAGGATATGGACACAGTTTGAGTCATAGAGGACACTCTCTCCTCTGCTAAAAGTTTGCTGGTTGTGGGGAAAAAAATTGATTTACAGAAAGATGTTAGCCAGCACGTGTGTGCGTGAGCGTGTGTTTTGTGTCACTCTCTCCCTGAAAGCTCAACTTAAATACTCCCCCAGCTGAATATTGTGGAGCTGTCCTTCTCACTCAGCTCTCCACAGTGACTGTTCTTGAAATGTATGAGGCTTAGCCCTGGAGTTAGCCATGGGTTTAGAAAAATAAAAAAAAGCACAACCTAGCATGTTTTTGTTAGTTAGCCATGCTTGGCTGGCTAACAAAAACATGCTAGGTTGTGTCACGTTGTGTCTCCCATTATGAGTCCTGTATCACAACAGCGAAACACAAGGGCTGTCCAAAATGGCACCCGATCCCCTACACAGGGCACCACTTTTGGCCAGGGCTACGGCCAGCTTTGAGACCTGCATAACGGTTGTGCTGTCAAAGAGGACACACTCTTGAAGGGGTTAACAGAGGGGAGTGCTAGGAGGGTTCAATGTGAACGTAGCGTTTACAGGCCAGAGCAGAGTGGAGACTCCAAACGTAATTACATTGATTTCTCACTGATGGCTACAAATAATGACATTTCCCTTGATCAGGGGGGGAGAGCCAGAAAGGATGTGAATCAGAAGACACACCACTCACACTGTCCTTCCGTACAGTATGTGCACACACACACACACACACATTCGCTCACACACATGCACACATGCACTCTCTCTTACACACGTACACCCACTCTCTCTCCCTCTGTTTCTCTCTCTCTCTCTCTCTCTGTCTGTGTTTCATTCTCTTTCCCGTTTCACATTTGCTCATTGCTTCATCTCCTCCCTGGCTCTTTGTAGGAACTTTCCCCCGAGGCCTGGGTTTAGATGAAATGTAACTTTTAATGGAAATCGAAATGGAATAGCAAAGGGAATGCTTCCTAATATTGCCTGTGTTACGGAGAGAAGGAGAGTAGGAGTTTCTTTTAGATTGTGCCGTTAGGACATGGTCTGTGACCAGGGAGGTATTTGCGGCAGCAAATGAAACCCCGGGCAAGGAAGATCTATGCTTTTATAGGTGTCACTGGGGAGAAGAGACTCCTATTACAAGTTCAATGCTGTTTTAGATGGCAGAAGTAACTCGTATGACCCCCCCCCCCCCCCCCCCCGTTGTTCTGTAAAAGAAACTGACACACAACTGAAACACACACATTGCCTAATCTGCTGTACCACTCGCTCTGAGAACGCCAAAGAGGATTCCTGACCATGGCCTAGCTATACAGCAACATTGTGTTGTCTTAGTTTCCTGCTACTGTAATGAACCCGATGGGAGACAGAGAGCTGGTTTCAAGCGCAGGGAGCAGCAGGTGTTCATTTGTAAAGGCCCACCGGAAGAGGCAGGTAGCTGGGTCCAGGGGCAGGCAGAAGGTCATACACAGGGGGTCCAAAAAGGCAACAGTACAGGCAGGGAAAAGACTAGTAACGTCACCTGGGAGATCAGGCAATAGGTTGATAACAGGAAATCCAATAGGCTAAAGTACAGGCAGGGAATAGGCAAAAGGCATCATTAGTGAGGCAGGCCAAAACTATCATACACGGTATGATGACATTACAGGAAACCCATCACTCCAACTAGCCATGTGTTACAAACCAAGCAATACCTCACAATGATGGCGTGCAAAGAAATGAACTAAATAGTGTGTGATAATGACATACAGGTGTGTGAACAGGTGATCAGAATTCAGGTGATTGGGATCTGGAGAGTGAGCTGTGTTCAGGGGATCTATGTGTTTGAGAGTGTGAGCTGGAAGCAGACGTTACAGCTACAGGCTTGTTGGGGGTTCATTTTGAAGTGAGGGATCAATGGGAAGACATCAGAAAGGTGTGTGTGTGTGTGACGGTCATCTCTGTCCTCATCAGACAGGTGTGACTGTCCTCTCTGTCCTCATCAGACAGGTGTGACTGTCCTCTCTGTCCTCATGAGACCGGTGTGACTGTCCTCTCTGTCCTCATTAGACAGGTGTGACTGTCCTCTCTGTCCTCATCAGACAGGTGTGACTGTCCTCTCTGTCCTCATGAGACAGGTGTATCCTCACAAAGGCAAACACTCAGAAGAGGAATAAGACAAGGGAGTGATCTCTTCTAAATCCCTGTTATCTTCCACTCTCTCTCTTCCCCCTCTCTTTTATCAGGATATCTATCTATTCATCTGTCTTTGGTCTACCTTTCTCTGTCTCTCTCTGTCTGAGATGGGGAATCTCAAGGGGCCGGCTTTATCAGCGTCATCAGTCAAAGAGCCAATCGTGTTCTGAGGTTTTGAGATGTTTGTGAGTGTGTGTGTGTGTGTGTGTGTGTGTGCGTGTGTGTGTGTGCGTGTGTATGTGTGCGTGTGTATGTGTGTGTGTGTGTGTGTGTGTGTGTGCGCGTGTGTGTGTGTGTGTGTGTGTGTGTGTGCGTGCGCGTGTGTGCATGTGTGTGTGCGTGCGTGTGTGTGTGTGTGTGCATGTGCGTGTGGGTGTGTGTGCGTGCGCGTATGTGTGTGTGTGTGCGTGTGTGTGTGTGTGTGTGCGTGCGCATCTGTCTATATGTCTGTCATGACAACCCAGTGCAGTTGAGCGAGTGCACAGACCTGGTAGGGTTTAGGTGGTGTGTGTGAAGGGTACATGACAGAACCCCTTACACATGCTCCCAAAGGTTCTACCTGGAACCAAAAAGGTTTATTCTACGGGGACAGCCGAAGATCCCCTTGGAACCTTTTTTCTCTCTCATGCAGCCCCAAGGAAATCATCTCCTTTCTTTCCTCACCTCTTGCCCCCCTCCCCCACCCCCCCGTCTCTCTCTCTGTCTCTGTGCTCCATTAACTCCTCTTCCACTCTTTAGCTTTGTTTGGATTGATGTCATGCCCCTAATCCCTTGGCTGCCTGTAAATGGACTCTCTCCTCCTTTTCCACCCCCCTTGCCTCACTTGTGTCTCTCACCCTCTCTTCGGGTTCCATTCTGCTCTGCTCTCTACCAATCTATTGCTGATCTCCAACTCTGCCTTTATCCCTTCTCTTCTCTACTGTACTCTCTTTCTCTCTCTCTCTCTCTCTCTCTCGTCTTTCTCTCCCTCTAATCCCCAATCCCTCACCCCCCTCTCTCATAATTTTGAAGGAGGACTCTAGTGCCCTAGCCTCCCCCTGCCTATCGGTAGTGTTTCTGCTCCACTAACCCCTTCAGTCACAGCCCCATGCTTTGCATCCACTCGACAGGCGCTGCTGACGAGGTTAAAAGTTTAAGACAGCGACTGCTTTTCCTCTTTCCCGCTACCTTTCTCCCCCCTCCCTCCTCCCTGCTCCTGCTTCAAAAGTCTATTCCTCCCAATACGATGCTGTCCCGGAGAGGTGACTGGAGACAGAAACATCCCCAACTATAAACAGGAATTCATTAAAAAAAAAGCCCGTACTCTGCCAGACACAACTTGTGTCAACCCATCCGCGCACTGTGTGTGTGCGCTTGCGTGTGTGTGTGTGTGTGTGTGTCTTTCTCTTTACTGTGTGTGTGTGTGTGTGTCTCTCTCTCTCTCTTTACTGTGTGTGTGTGTGTGTGTGTGTGTGTGTGTCTGTCTTTACTGTGTGTGTGTGTGTGTGTGTGTGTCTCTCTCTGTCTTTACTGTGTGTGTGTGTGTGTGTGTGTGTGTCTCTCTCTCTCTTTACTGTGTGTGTGTGTGGGCAGTATCATGGTCTCCCTATTTGGCTGCCACTCACACTGTCCCTGTGTTCACTGTCAGGGCAGCCAGAGCCCAAGGTCAGCCTTATGTAGAGAGACCAACAGTTGCTCAGGAGAGCGTGCGTGTGTGCGCATGTGTTTGAATGTGTGTTTGCTTGGTCCCAGGGCTGTCTGGGCTATTGTTATCTATTTGGGAGTGTCTAGTGACATAAAACCAGCTCCAAAATATGCACAACTAATGGCCCATGTGTACAAGGAAAGGGTAACCTACTTCCATTTTTATTTAACCTTTATTTAACCAGGTAGGCCAGTTGAGAACAAGTTCTCATTTACAAATGCGACCCTGGCATTTCAAGCAAAACAGTGCGACAAAAAGCAACAACACAGAGATACACATGAAATAAACGTGCAGTCAATAACACAAAGAAAAGAACAAGAGAAAAATCTATGTGCCGGGTTCCATGTTATTGTGCACCAGGTTGGAAGGTGATGTCAAGGATGTGTTACTTAGAGGTCATTAGTGGAGGGTTAACAGATGGTTAGCTCTCTGTCCCCTTCTCTGGGTTGGATATTTAGGAGCTATTTCTCTTTCTCCACCGTGAGGTTCTCTGTCATTATATGTTATATGATAACCAGTTTATGCCTAATTGATCTCCTATCGAGCGCTACTGTCCCAGACGGCGCCCAGCGGGTGGCCTGCAGACAGAATCAATTTATCAGCAGCTTTAATCGACAAGGACCCCTGGCATCAAGAGAGGCAGACAGACAGGGCGTCCACAACAGGTAATCCAATAGTCCAAAAGAGAGAGAGAGAAAGGAGAGAGGGAGAGATGTGAGCTTTGTTATGGGTAAGGTTCACTGCACTGTTAGGTGTTAGTAGCTTTGGGATGTGAGACATAAGGCCTTCCTAAGGGACTGGATGCACACACACATACACACAAATACTCATTTAAATATACACACACACACACACATACACACAAATACTCATATAAATATACACACACACACACACACACACATACAAAAATTACAATATGTTACGAATTTGCGAAACGTATGATATGTTGTGGCTAACTTTAGCTAGGTTGCTAGATGGCTAACACTCTAGGGCAGGCCTGGGCAACTCCAGTCCTTGGGTGCCTGATTGGTGTCACACTTTTGCGCTAGACCCAGCTAACACACCTGACTCCAATAATCAGTTAAACATGCAATTAGTTTAAATCAGGTGTCTGCTAGGGATGGGGGGGGGGGTGTAACACCAGTCAGGCCCCCCAAGGACTGGAAGTGCCCAGGCCTGCTCTAGGGGTTATGGGTAGGGGTTAGGTTAAAGGGTTAGGGGAAGTGTTAGCTAAAATGATTAAGGCCAGGTTAGGGAAAGGATTAGCTAAAAGGGTCAGGTTAGGGTTAGGGGAATGGTTAGCTAACATGATTAAGGTCAGGTTAGGGAAAGGATTAGCTAAAAGGGTCAGGTTAGGGTTAGGGGAATGGTTAGCTAACATGCTAAGTAGGTGCAAAGTTGCTAATTATTTCAAATGCTAAAGTTGTCCGTGATGAGATTCTAGAGATGTGCGTTATACGCCCACTCATCCACTCCGACCAACAACCTTCCCTTCATTTTCGCCTTCAGTAACCTTGTTTCTTATTTAACCATACCAAACGTAACATATCATACTAATTTGGGATATACAGTCAAATTATACTGTTAAAACCCTTTTACTGAAGAAACAGTACTTACAAACCAGATATGACACAATACAGATTTGCCCATGAAGTATAAATCTTAATCTATATTTCTGAACGTTTGCTCCTCTAAACTCAACCGGAGCCAATCCTCCAACTGCACTTCATATCGCCACATGAACAAAGCACACTGTAGCTCCACTCCTCACAACGCCACTCCGCTCCACTCTCTATCAACCCGACAACTCTAAAGTCAATACTAACCCTGTCACTAACGTACCTCGCTGAGGTTCCTCTGATTGACACCCAGCAGTGAGGGGGACTGCAGCGCCGGTGTCATCCGCGCCTCACTTCAGTGCCCCACCGTTTCCTGTATCAGTCAACTGATAGGGGAGCTGTGCGCTGGGCCTCTGGGATACCCTCCAGTCCGACGACTTCCTTATCCTGTGTGACCCCCCCCCCCCCCCCCCGACACACACACACATCCGCTATCCACTGGAAATGACACACACCTCAAGTCCATTGGCACAGCCAAAGAAACAGACGGGGGAAACGAGTGTGTTTCTGTTTGTACCTCGCAGCACACCGGTGATAGCTAGGACTCTCTACTGCCTGTTCAGAAGACTCGGGGAGATCATTAAGGATGGCACAGTCATTAGGTTGGTGACTAACAAAGAAACAAAGGATCGACAAGCGAACGGGTCACCGGCCGGTCTTGATGTTGTTGAAGGGAAGGCACTCGTTATCGGTGGCTGCAGGCCTGACAGTATGGACTTTGTTTGGCACTCGATCCACCGTAGCTCAGCGGTCCCAAAAAATGTATGAGAGTAAATCCTTCTTTTCTGATTTACTGCTTGCCTTGCACCAGCTATGGATCATGCTTACTTATGGGCAGCTCTGCTTATTGCATTTTTACACGGGGCGCTGCAATGTGCATTTAGCTTTCTTCCTGGAGAGGATGGATACTGCGCAGTCTGTCTCCAGACTGTGAGGAAGAATACGTCGGCTCCGACAGACTCACAGTGGTGAGAGAGTCATGATAAGGATCGCCAGCCAGGGATTATTCCACTTGGTGGTGACATATTGAAGCGGTTGAGTAAATCAGGGAGAGATTACAAACCTCCCTGTCCATCAGGAGAACACCTCAGGGACTCTAGGCTGAGCCTTCCACACAAGCTGTTTACATATGAAAGAAGAGAGGAAGAGAATGAGGGGCGAGAGAGGAAGAGCGAGTTATCACCACTGTCAGTGTGTTTGATCTTTGTGTCAGAATGGCCGTGACGTTTGCTTAGATTCCATTCCTGCGGTTGAAACGTTCCGCTATGGTCACTATGGAAACCAAATCAGGAAGTGGTTAATGCCTCTGAGTGGTGGTGGGGAGCATGTAGATAGAAATGTCATTCCAGGAAAAGAAAGAGCAAAGTGAGAAAGGTGTTGAATTGGTATGCTTGGCTGCGCAATTTTACGCCTCAGTTGAAAGCATTCAAAAGATGAAAGTGCCACTGGTGGTATGTTTGTGTGTGTGTGTGTGTGTGTGTGTGTGTGTCCCTGTGTTTATGCATGCGTGCGTGCTTGTGAACTGGTGTGTATGTGAACCCGGGTTTCTTTTTGAAAAAATGTGGCGCCAGACATATGACCAGCCGCATTTTAATTTACCGTACATTTGAGAAATGCACCAGACCCATATGCTTCGGGTGTTTAACCTGATTCGGGTGCCGCCCACGGTGCTCAGAATGACAGAAATCACATTTGGAATCTGGTCATTCATATTAACAGAACATGCAAGTCCAGGATGCGTTGATTTGCGGTCCTTCTTAGCGAATTCTGGTGTGCACTTTGAACTTGTTAGAATAACTGTCCACGTGTACTTTTCCTCAGCCAACGAGACGAGCCAAATCACTAGCCCATGTCAATCGACTAGAGTAGAAACGTTTAGGTTGCCTGTTCTACTGGTCAACTAGTCGAGAAAGAAATATCCTATTCCAAACAGACTCTGGGACAGCTGTGGGGACGATAGATCCCAAATTCTCACAACCAGGAGGCTTAGGCTACATATCAAACTTGAAAAAACAATGAGTCTGATGCAATGGATCAAAACGTTTAGCTTAATGTGTTGATAAACGATTATTTATTCCCATTATAGGGGCAGCAGTGCACACAAGGCAGTAGGCTACGAGTGAATGTTCATTCCATAATGCAATTAGCAGGAAACCGCCATTGTCCAAAGGGCACGTGAGAGGTTTCATGTGACAGAGATGAAAATATCCGTTAGAAATTTAGAAAGAGAGGAGATCTAATATGGAAGGTAATAGCAAGGTAAGACGTGCCTCATAATGTGTATTAAAACGGTCAGGTTTCAAACAATTAAGTATATGTTTTCAAAAAATGCACACGGCCTCCAGCTCATTGTAAAGTGGTGTGTGACGCGCTGCTGAAACCTGCCTTCCGTTGTCGTTTGATGGCGCATTCTAAAGAACTGGGAACTGGGGGGAATGAACTACCTCCGACTGAGAGAAATTATTTTGAACAGTCATCGAGCTCGGAATTCCAACTCGGGAATTCTGCCTCTCTTTTCTGGAGCTCCGACTATCCGACCTGAAGATCACTGACGTTATGGTTTGACCTCGTGTTTTTCAGAGATCCCAGGTGTCTTGAAAGCACCACAAGATGCTGCTGCAGCATTTGCGCTGTCTGACAGATTTTCCACTCAAAGGCTCTGTATCTGTATGCTGTGTGCGTGCCATGACAAAGAGATACACAAGGAATATACAGTACTGTACACACGTGCCAATTTAATTCCACTAAATTATGCTAAATAACCTATAAACCGATAATCACGACCAGTCAAGTGCATTTACATGGACGGTAATTACATCAATGAATATGCTAAAAAGCATTATTTTACAATGCGATTTGATTTATTTTCTTCTCCTGGACAATTGGCCCAACGTCATTGATGGATTTGCATACATTTTGTATAAAGAAACACTGTACATTTTAGGGAGCTAGTGAGTGAAGGAGTTGAGAGATTTTGTTTGTGCAAATCCACCAATGCACATTAGCAGGCTATTACCGGCTAATGGAAACCCTAGTGTGTACTATGCATGAATTTCCGTGAGTGTGCGTGCGTGTCGTGTGCATGCATAGAAGGGATGAAAGGAGCCTTGGGGTGTTATAAAACATTCATACTCAATATGTATCTGGCTCTCATCTCCAGTGCTATCCTACCTAAATGCACCAGCCCCGCAGAGACCCATAATGCAACACACATGCTCAGGGCCCCTAAGCAGTTGCAGGTGGAAGAATTGCCGTCTGCTGCTGGCATGCGATCAACCATGGCATAGGTGAAATGCTTGGCTTGTCATCATTAGACAGTAAAACAGGAATTATGTATCCGTAACATCAAGGAGGATATCAGAACCAGGCCAAACACATGGATGTGCTTCCAGTACGAGTATTAAAACATCCTCCCCTCTTCCGATACCTCTTAACTGCCTTCGATACTCAGGAACAGAACAAAACATATCCACAGAATTTTAACTTGGAACTCAGACCTCTCTCTCTCTCTCTCTCTCTCTGATCTGTCTGACTTTACTGCTGTGCACAATAGTTGCAGTGTTTTCATGAGTGAGGGTAAGGTCAGGAAAAGTCTTGCTCACACGCTCGAGACAGACCCACTGTTGATGGGTCTTTCTGCATTATCAAATCTGATTGTATTTGTCACACGCGCCGAATACAACAGGTAGACCTTACCGTGAAATGCTTACTTACAAAGCCCTTAAAACCTGTTGACGGGTTAGGGTTCCCTTTTGGGAACGACCCCTCCCACGTTCAGCTGGAACGGTGGCGCACGGAACGCAAAAATATTCTTAGAAATATTTTACCTCCACACATTAACAAGTCCAATAGCTCAAATGAAAGATAAACACCTTGTTCATCTAGTCAGCAAGTCAGATTTCTAAAATGTTTTACGGTGAAAACATAGCACATATTTATGTCAAACCACCACCAAAGACACAGCTAATTTGCATAGCCAAAAAATGCAATCAACAAACGCAGGATTAAAATAAAAATAATTCACTAACCTTTTGAAAATCTTCATCAGATGACAGTAATAGGACATGTTACACAGTACATTTATGTTTTTTTCAATAATATGCTATTTATATCCATAAATCTCTGTTTACAATGACGGCATGTTCACAAAATGCTACTCAAATGTCCGGAGAAATGATGATATCTGCCGGAGCTAACGTCAGATAACAAGCAATACACATCATAAACTTTGACTAAATATACATGTTCTACATATAGATAGAAAGATACACTTCTTCTTAATGCAACCGCTGTGTTACATTTATTTTTAACGTTACAGAATTCGTTCACTGGGCTATAATATGAGACGGCGCTCAGAAATTAGCATTATGTCTCCTCTATCTCGGAGTCCACAGAAACCCATAATTAACACATAAATATTCCCTTACCTTTGATGTTCTTCGATCAGAAGACGTGGAAGGAGTTATACTTATCAAAAACTGCCTTTGGGTTTCAAGTCTGTGTCTTTAGGTTACCAAACGCGACAAAATCCGGGTGAAATGCAGCCAAAATTCTAGTCGATGCGCATCTAAACTTCAAAATTACATATTATATGTCGACTAAACTGGTCAAACTAAGTGCAGAATCAAGCTTAAACATGTTCTAAACATACAAAAAAAAACTTCGCCCGAACAGACAAACCGAAATCGTTTGGTCAATCCTGGAAGAAAGAGAGCTACGGACCAGACGTGCGCATGAAAGTACATGTATTGTCGTGTGACCCGGAGGTTTCAGCCCGCCAAAACTCGAGCGCACGCACGATTCTCACAAAGAGAGGCCCCACTGAAAGAGATAGGAACTGTTCCCAGGTCTGTAGCTGGTTGGGAAGGGTGGGGGCGAAGACGTCAAAGTTGGTCCAACTTTCATGAAGGCAAGAGAGAGTTTGGTAGAATGGCTGCCCTGAGAGTTCTGCTTTACATACAGACATAATTTGAACGGTTTTAGAAGCTTTAGAGTGTTTTCTATTCAATAATAATTATTATATGCATATATTAGCAATTTTTAACAGATTTTTGTTCTGTTTACTATGGGCACGCAATTCCTCCAAAGGGGGCAGTAGTCGGCCCTATCTTTAACCAACCATGCGGTTTTAAGAAAAATAAGAGTTAAGAAAATATTAGCTAAATAAACAAACAAAACAAATAGAAGAGAAACAATAAAATAACAATAACGAGGCTATATACAGGGGGTACCGGTACCAAGTCAATGTGCAGGGGTACAGGTTAGTCCAGGTCATTGAGGTAATATATACATGTAGATAGGGGTAATGTGACTATGCATAGATAATATACAGTGAGTAGCAATGCAAATAGTCCAGCCATTTTATTAGCTGCTACTACTTGCTGAGACAAGGTTAATGTCTGCGTAGTGAATAACTGATTAGAGTTCTGATTCAGAGTTCTGTACAATGGAAGGAGTGGAGCCCGTATCGGCATAGGGAACAGCCTGTGCAAATACCAGAACATGCGTGCGATTTGAAGCCAATCCTGAGACTTTTGTCAGGTACTGTGTGCCACCGACACGGTTTAAAAATGTCCTCTCACTCAAACATACTGGCAATGTATTCCCATTAGGGTGTGGCCTACAAGTAAACAGTACACCTCACTAAAGTATAGGATATCCACATAGCCTATCATATCAATGGGCGGGAGCCCCGTTCCCTCTGCCAGGATATGACATGATCCTCCACACCTGAACTGGACACGGTTGCATCACCACACTCTCTCCGTCCTACAGTGTAGCAGTATCCCATCTTTGTCTCCCTGCCAGGCAGTTTTATGTCCAGGCATCTCAGTGCTAATAGCATCGCCTCTCCTCTCGTCCATGAGGAAGCACATCTTTCAGACGGACTGCATTTAAAGAGCCTTCGGCCTAAGGATGCCTCATATCCCCCCGGGCTCCAGCCTCTGCGTGTCCTCGCCTTGCCTTGTCTGGCCCTGCCTGTGTTCTCTCAGATTATTCTCCTGCAGATGGTGCATATCGCTGGAGAGCAATCCAACACATCCTCTTTAACAGACAACAGTCTGTGTTGCTGCATACTAGGCTAATAACTGTGTCCAGCTAGGTGAGTGAGTGGGGGGGGGGCTCCTGTTTTAGGTGTGCATGTTCAGGGGTGATAGAGAAAGGAGGGGATTGAGGAAACAGAGTGAAGGGGAGGTGGGGGTAACCAAAGCCTGATTCGCTCACCACCCGCCTTCAAAACAGCCAGCCAGCAGTGTGAAGTGGGTCAGATGGAAATATTGAAATGGAGGTTTTTAAGCCCTCAAAACAGCACACCTCTACCACCCTCCACTGGTAGTCTCCCGGTGTATTGTTTATGTATGAAAGGAGGATAAGGACATAGGGAGAGAGGAAGCGAGAGAGAAAGAGGTCCATTCTAACAAACATTTTCCTCAGTGCTTGGGGAGCTAAGCAGTGTGATGGATTAGACGTGATCAGTGTGTGTCGGCTGGTTTAATCGCAGGTCCACGGCAGCCTGAGGACATGGTTTTAATCATATTTGCCTCCTCATCACCCTCCTGTCTGCTGCCTGAGTGCTGTGTTGGGATATCAATATAGCAGGGACAATACACTGGAGTAACAGAGTTGTGATGTCACAAAAGCTTGTTGCCAAAGGAGAACTATGATGTCACAAAGGCCTGCATGTGAGAGTTGGGATGTCACAAAGGCTAATAGCCATATGGGAGTTGTGATGTCACAACGGCTCATAGCCACTGGAGAGTTTTGATGTCACAAAGACCTGTAGCTACAAGAGAGTTGTAATGAGAGTTATGATGTCACAAAGACCTCTAGCCATGTGGGAGTTGTGATGTCATAACGATCTGGGATTTGATGTGGGATGTGATGTCACAAAGACCCGTAGCTATGTGGAAGGCGTGATGTCACAAAGACAAGTAGCCATATTGATGAGAGCAGTGTCCTCTGGTTGTGTTGGGATCATAGTAACCTTGACGACGGTGATGGTGTATTTTTTTTATAGACAGCTGGCTCTTACAGTGCCTTCAGAAATTATTCCCATCCCTTGACTTTTTCCCAAAATTGTTATGTTACAGACTGAATAGAAATTGATTCAATTGAGATATTGTGTCACTGGCCACCTATACATAACACCCCATAATTTCAAAGTGGAATTTAGTTGTTTTCTTTTTACAAATTAATACAAAATGAAAATCTTAAAAGTATTTAGTTCAGGAGTAAAAATGTGCTTAACAAGTCACATAAAAAGTTGCATGGACTCATTCTGTGTGCAATAATAGTTTAACGTGATATTTGAATGACTACCTCATCTCTGTACCCCACACATACAATTATCTGTAAGTTCCCTCAGTCGAGCAGTGAATTGAAAACACAGATTCAACCACAAAGACCAGGGACATTTCCCAATGCCTCTCAAAGGGCACCTATTGGTAGATTGGTAAAAAAAAAAAAATGTTTTAAAGCAAACATTGAATATCCGTTTGAGCATGGTGAAGTTATTGTTTACACTTTGGATGTTGTATCACAACACCCAGTCACTGCAAAGATACAGGCGTCCTCCTAACTCAGTTGCCAGAGAGGAAGGAAACTGCTCAGGGATTTCACCATAAGTTCAACAGTTATAGAGTTTAATGGCTGTAATAGGAGACAACTGAGGATGGATCAACAACATTGTAGTTACTCCACAATACTAACCTAAATGACAGAGTGAAAAGAAGGAAGGAAGCCTGTACAGAATACAAAATATTCCAAAACATGCATCCTGTTTACAATAAGGCACTCAAGTTAAACTGAAATGAACTTCATGTCCTGAATACAAAGCTTTATGTTTGGGGCAAATCCAACAAAACAGATCACTGATTACTACTCTTCATATTTCCAAGCATGGTGGTGAGTGGTTGCATCATGTATGCTTGAGCTAAGCACAGAGTAAAACCTGGTTCAGTCTGCTTTCCAACAGACAAATTCACCTTTCAGCAGGACAATAACATAAAACACAAGGCCAAATATACACTGGAGTTGCTTACCAAGATGACATTGAATGTTTCTGAGTGGCCTCGTTACAGTTTTGACAGCTTGAAAATCTATGTCCAGGCTCAGAAATGGCTATTAATAATCAACTTGAAAGACCTTGAATAATTGTTTTAAGTATAACGTGTAAATATTGTACAATCCAGAAAGACTCGCAGCTGTAATCGCTGCCAAAGGTGATTCTAACATGTAATAACTCAGGGTTTTAAATACTTATCATCAATACATTTGCAAAAAAAATCTAAAAACAGGTTTTTACTTTGTCATTATGAGGTATTGTGTGTAGATGGGTGAGGAAAAAAACACATTTAATTCATTTAGAATTCTGTAGAATAAGTCGAGGCACTGTAGCACCGTGGAGAATTGGTGTGAGTCTGCTGTGTGTGACAGGGATGTCTATCATTCATGTAGCCCTGACTGAGCACAACATTATTACATTTACATGTATATTTTAGTCATTTAACAGACACTCTTATCCAGAGCGACTTACAGTTAGTGTCTTAAGATAGCTAGGTGGGACCACCATATATCACAGTCATAGTGAGTATATTTTCCTCAGGGTGAGCAAATGATATATATATGCATATATATATAGTACCAGTCAAAAGTTTGGACACACCTACTCATTCAAGGGTTAACACATTTTGTAATATATTCTACATTGTAGAGTAATAGTGAAGACATCAAAATTATGAAATAACACATATGGAATCATGTAGTAACCAAAAAAGTGTTAAACAAATCAAAATATATTTTAGATTCTTCAAAGTAGCCACCCTTTGCCTTGATGACAGAGTTCTCACATATGCTGAGCACTTGTTGGCTGCTTTTCCTTCACTCGGCGGTCCAACTCATCCCAAAGCATCTCAATTGGGTAGATGTCAGGTGATTATGGATGCCAGGTCATCTGATGTAGCACTCCATCACTTTCCTTCTTGGTCAAATAGCCCTTACACCACCTGTGTCAGATTTCTCAAGTTTTGAGGGAGCATGCAATTAGCATGGTGACTGCAGGAATGTCCACCAGAGCTGATGCCAGATAATTGAGTGTTCATTTCTGTACCATAAGCCGCATCCAATGTCATTTTAGAGAATATGGCAGTAGGTCCATCCAGCCTCCCAACCGCAGACCCCGTGTAACCATGCCAGCCCAGGACCTCCACATCCGGCTTCCTCACCTGCAGGATCGTCTGAGACCAGTCACCCGGACTGCTGATGAAACTGTGGGTTTGCACAACCAAAGAATTACTGCACAAACCTTCAGAAACCGTTGTCATGACTGTCCACGAGAATCCAAATAAGTCAGATCAGGTTTGCAATGAATAACTTCAATCAGACGTCCTTTCACCCATAAAGGGGGAAGGAAATGACTAGTGAGGATTAACAACTCAAGTCCTGTTGTCACTAAAGGAATGTGCATTGTCTCAACAGACCTTTTTCCCGCTGAAACTCTTAACATGTTCAAAAGTGAATACTGGAACAATATTTCTAATGTAGAACGTGGGGAATTGTCAGAGGCGATCTTTAGAACACATGTCATTTTGTTTTATTTTGTGATGTTATAAAAATGTTATAAAGTAAATACTGCAACTTGGAAAGTATACCCACTACATATATGAAGTTTCCATACTATGTGTATTACAACTCAGGATATAACCCAGATGTGGACACAGGAGGCAGATAGTACAGTTCTCAGATGATTTATTGTAAACACGGGGCAGGCAAAGGGCAGGTCAAGGACAGGCAGGGGTTCGTGATCAGGTCTGAGTCAGAGAAAAAGGAAGACGAGAAAGCACACTGTTAAGACCTGACAAGACAAACTGGCAACAGACAAACAGAGAACACCGGTGTAAATACACAGGGGATAATGGGAAGATGGGTGACACTTGGAGGGGGTGGAGACAAGCACAAAGAGAGGTGAAACAGATCAAGGTGTGACAATGCTTTGTGCATGTGATATGAAAAATTCTGAAAATGTTTTTGTTAAGAGAGGGATGTGATGTGTGAAGCTATAAGAGATTATTGTTTTGCATAACTTTGCACCATGAGTAGTGACCGCCCCGAATTGAGGTCAGAGAGCGTGTCAGCCTGCCGGAACTACCCCCTTTGAGCGAAAGGTATAAATTATGGGTTAAGAAACAAATGCATTAGACCAGAAAAAGTGTGAAGCGGCAGCTACTTTGAATCTCAACGCGAGGTGGAGAAGACAAAATCACTTTCCGGGCAATCACTAGTATGGCTGATTAGCTGTTCTAAGTAAAGAATCTTCGAAAGCGAATTTAAGTAGGACCATCATGTTACTCTTCAAGAGCAAATGGAAGGAAAATCAACTTTGTAGTTTTGTTCAGGACTACACGACAAGTAACCGGATAACCACGAAGAAGAACAACAGCAGAAGACCTGTTGGAATCATTTCGGACAATCAGAGCCTACAAGCGTGCCGCGAAAAGGCCCAACCCCCTTTCCAAGGCTAGCATTTCATGTAAATACATTCATGATTTCTTTCTCAAAGCGGGCGGTGGTTCGTGTGCAAAGTATATGGTTACTGTAGATGAGAGTTTCTGAATGTACCAATGTTAAGTGTCTTTGTCCCTCTCTCTCCCCCTCCATCTCTTCTTTAATTAAGCATCCATGTTTAATTTATTTTTTTAATACAGTTTTAGAAAATTTAGAGTCTTTTCTATCCAACACTAATAATAATATACATATATTAGCATATAGTATGTATATATTAGCAACTGAGACTGAGGAGCAGGCCGTTTACTTTGGGCAACTTATTCATCCAAGCTACTCAATACTGCTCCCCAGCCATAAGAAGTTAATTGAATCGGGTAACAATTAAACGTAGTTAGTTAGTTAGCATAACAGTCTTTAGATTCATGTTAAAGTCAAGTCACGACACCGTCTCAGGGAAGCTCATCTGGGTGCTCGTCGTCCTCACCAGGGTCTTGACTTGACTCTGCAGTTCGGCGTCATAAATGACTTCAGGGGACAAACGCTCACCTTTGATGGCCACTGGCACACTGGAGAAGTGTGCTGTTGACGGAAGAATCCTGGTTTCAACTGTACCGGGCAGAGCTGTTTGCTGATGTCAATGTTGTGAGCAGAGTGACCTGAGTGACATGGTGGTGGTGGGGTTATGGTATAGGCAGGCATAAGCTACGGACAATGAACACAATTGCATGTTATCGATGGCAATTTGAATGCACACAGATACCGTGACGAGATCCTGAGGCCCATTGTCGTGCCATTCATCAACCACCATCACCTCATGTTTTAGCATGATAATGCTGGATCTGTACACAATTCCTGGAAGCTGAAAATGTCCCAGTTCTTCCATGGCCTAGATACTCACCAGACATGTCACCCATTGAGCATGTTTGGGATGCTCTGGATCAATGTGTACGATAGCGTGTTCCAGTTCCCGCCAATATCCAGCATCTTCACACAGCCATTAAAGAGGAGTGGGACAACATTCCACCGGTCACAATCAACAGGCTGATCAAACCTATGCGAAGGAGATGGTGGTTACACCAGATACTAACTGGTTTTCTGATCCACGCCCCTACCTTTTTTAGGGGTATCTGTGACCAGCAGATCTATATCTGTATTCCCAGTCATGAGAAATCCATAAATTAGGACCTAATGAATGTATTTAAATTGACTGATTTCCTACTATGAACTGTAACTTTGTATTGTGGTTTATATACATTTTGAAGTTGTGTATATATATGACTTTATATATGTAACATATTTTTGTTCAGTGTATATACAGTGCATTCGGAAAGTATTCAAACCCCTTGACTTTTTTCCACATTTTGTAACGTTACAGCCTTTACAAATGTATTAAAAATAAATCAATAAAAAATTACATTTTCATATTCAGATCCATTATATTCAAAATGTGTAAACCCTTATATTCAGACCCATTACTTAGTACTTTATTGAAAAACATTTGTCAGCGATTACAGCCTCGAGTGTTTTTGTGTATGACGCTACAAGCTTGGTACACCTGTATTTGGGGAGTTTTTCCCATTCTTCTCGACAGATCCTCTCAAGCTCTGTCAGATTGGATGGGGAGCGTCACTGCACAGCTATTTTCAGATCTCTCCAGACATGTTCGATCGGGTTCAAGTACGGGCTCTGGCAGGGACCCTCAAGGACACTCTTGCATTGTCTTCACTGTGTGTTTAGGGTCGTTGTCCTGTTGGAAGGTGAATGTTCGCCCCAGTCTGAGATTCTGGAGCAGGTTTTCACCAGGGATCTCTCTGTACTTTGCTCCATTCATCTTTTCCCTCGATACTGACTAGTTTCCCAGTCTCTGCCACTGAAAAACATCCCCACTTCACCGTAGGGATGGTGCCTGTCTTCCTCCAGATGTGACACTTGGCATTCAGGCCAAGGAGTTCAATCATGGTTTCATCAGACCAGATAATCTTGTTTCTCATGGTCAGAGAGTCTTTAGGTACCTTTGGCAAACTCCAAGCGGGCTATCATGTGCCTTTTTACTGAGGAGTGGCTTCCATCTGGCCACTCTCCCATAAAGACTTGATTGGTGGAGTGCTGCAGAGATGGTTGTCCTTCTGGAAGGTTCTTCCATCTCCGCAGAGGAACTCGAGAGCTATTTCAGAGTGACCATCAGGTTCTTGGTCATCTCCCTGACTAAGGCTCGTCTCCCCCGATTGCTCAGTTTTCCCTGGCGGCCAGCTCTAGGAAGAGTCTTGGTGGTTCCAAACGTCTTCCATTTAAGAATGTGATGGAGGCCACTGTTCTTGGGGACCTTCAGTGCTGCAGACATTTTTTGGTACCCTTCCTCAGATCTGTGCCTCGACCCAATCCTGTCTCAGAGCTCTACGGGCAATTCCTTCGACCTCATGGCTTGGTTTTGGCTCTGACATGCACTGTCAACTGTGGGACCTTATATAGACAGGCGTGTGCGTTTCCAAATCATGTCCAATCAATTGAATTTACCACAGGTGGACTCCAATCAAGTTGTAGAAACATCTCAAGGATGATCAATGGAAACAGAATATACCTGAGCTCAATTTAGAGTCTCTTAGCAAAAGTTCTGAAGACTTATCACTGCAAACACTCAGCCTTCATGTCTATTTAACTGTCTACACAAACTTTGTAGTCAATAATTATATTGGATTAGGAAGCTAATGACCAATTATTCTGCACCTGAATTGAAAAGAGAAACAACAATTGGAGAGTATGGTCAATTAATGAGTAAACCATTCTGTTACTCTTCAAGAACGAATAGAAGGAAAATAAACTCTACAACTAACCAGATACCGAACAACCACCACTAATCTCTCTCATAATTCCAACTATATCACAATCATTTCAACAAGGCATTCACTGTTAGTGCAATTGTACACAGGTTTCCTGCTACAACAAGCCATTGTTGGTCTCCAAGGCCTCTGTCCAATGTTCAGGAAGGGCTCTCACTGTTGCCCCTAGTGGCTGGTTTCCGTGTCTTTTCCCGACGTCCTCAGATGTGGGTGGACGCCGAATACTGACGAGTGACCTGCCTGCTCCACGTCCTCCAGATATACCCTCTTTCTGTAATTAAATTGTCAAATCTCGTAGAGGATTACTGCAGCGCCATCTGTGCCATCAGAGTCCCTGGGTTCGCGCCCAGGCTCTGTCGTAACCGGCCGCGACCGGGAGGTCCGTGGGGCGACGCACAATTGGCCTAGCGTCGCCCGGGTTAGGGAGGGCTTGGTCGGTAGGGGTGTCCTTGTCTCATCGCGCACCAGCGACTCCTGTGGCGGGCTGGGCGCAGTGTGCGCTAACCAAGCTGGCCAGGTGCACGGTGTTTCCTCCGGCGCATTGGTGCGGCTGGCTTCCGGGTTGGATGCACGCTGTGTTAAGAAGCAGTGCGGCTTGGTTGGGTTGTGTATCGGAGGACGCATGACTTTCAACCTTCGTCTCTCCTGAGCCCGTACAGGAGTTGTAGCGATGAGACAAGATAGTAGCTACTATAACAATTGGACACCAAGAAATTGGGGAGAAAAAGGGGTAAAATTCACCAAAAAAAAAAATAATAAAAATCTCGTCGAGGATGATGTTCTATTCAAGTTGTAAAAGCACTCAACACAATATCACAGGTAAGTAACGTGCTGATTCTCAGAGACTAGCGACGTGGATGTTTTGACATTCAATCGTAATGCGACTTTCAAATAATTGTATTAAACGGTTTGAAGCGTCTTGTTTATCTGACCGTCAGTTGTTTTCTTGCCCGGATGTTGTTTCTTCGCCCTCCTTTACGTCTTCCTCAACGTTAGTTCCTCTTACCCTCCTCACTTCCAGACTCTCTCTCTCTCTTCTCCACTCCTCTCCCTCATCCTTTTCCTTTGTTCCTCCGTGATCTGGCATTAGTTCTCTTTGTGTCTCTGTTTCGTTCTCTAGGGCCTCTTTCTCTGTATTAGCCTGCCTGTTGCCGAGAGCAACGGGAGAGGGACTAATTGCGTTGCCAGCAGCCTTGTTAATGACAATATTTTAATGGCTTTTAGCCATGATTTCATTGACATTTAACATTGACATTTTTAGTTAACACAACTCCCATTTGCTTAAACGCTTTACAAAAATGTTTGGACAATCTGAGTTTTAAAACGGAGTTCGTGATAACAGATTTAATGCTGTCATTTAATGCTGTCAATAAAAAAAGGGAGGGGTTGGATAGATTTTTCGTGTGTGTGTGTGTGTGTGTGTGGGCGGTATTAGTGTTCATAAAACACCATCCACAGCTGTGTCACCCTGAACAGCTTGAACACCCTGAACACCTTCAGTACAGCTTGATTTAGGTCTTCGGAATAGTGGTGTGTGTGTGTATGTGCATGACATTTGAGACGTCTGTTGACACTTGATGTCAACACTATCACGGCGTGTGAACAGGCCACCCTCCATCACAAAAAAAATATTTATTTATTTCACTTCTCCTCCTTCCTCTTCCTCCTCCTCCTCCTGTTCCTCCTCCTCCTTCCTCTTCCCCTGCTCTATTAAATGCCAACTGTGTGAGATCTCTCCATTAGCTGTATTACCATCAGCATCCTCTCCCCTCATCACTGCTCTGATGATCCCATCCCCAGCTACAGTAACAGATATTTCACACACACAGGAATTGGTGAGAGACTGAGGGAGAGGGAGAGGCCTATGCCCAAATGGTCCACACTACTGTTTCAAGAGGAGAACCCTTCCAGCCCAGAGAGAGAGAGAGCATCAGAGAGAGAGGGATGGGGGAAGGAGGGAGGGAGAGAGAGAGTGAGAGATGTGCATTCACATTCCTGCATACAGTATGTACTCTCCTGGCCTTGTTGTTACTTCGTGCCACAGACACACATACGCTCTTTCTCTAGCACACAAAGACACGCATGCCACACACACACACACATCACTGTCTTTGTGAGTGTGTGCTGGCAGCATGTCAACCCTCATGGTGCTGAGACTGGCATGATTGACAGCAGTGTCCGCGGGGCGTGACAGAGTGTCCTGATCCTCCGGCTGGCCCCCTGCTTCACCACACGTCTCCCTAGTCACCCAGACACATCCCTCCATCTCTCGCTTGTCTTTTTCCTCCGCTCCCGCCATCTCTCTTTAACTCTCCATTCATCTTCCACCTCACTCTGCAACTCTGTCTCACTGTCAGTCTCTCACGGTGTCAGAATTCCTTTCCTCGCTTGCACATTTCCCTGATCACTCACTCTGTCTATTTTTCTTCCTCAAGTTAATTTTCTTTTTTTTTTCTTCACTATGTTAAACCTGGTAAAATAACACCAACAGTCTCTCTCTCTCTCTCTCTCGCTCTCTTTCTCTCCCATCCTGACTCAGAGGGATGATTCAGTTTTTCCTCACCTCATTGCTGACCTGTGCCCCTGGTCTTCAGGAAAGCAGCGGTAATGAAACCCAATGACACAATGGCATCGGTGCTAATTTACACAGCAGCAGCTTGTGTCTGTGTATCACAGGACAAAAGTGTCGTACTACTCTGCTAGCTGGTAATTGCCCTATGTCTCATTCTCCAGTGCATCAGTATCACTGTCTCCGTTGCACGAGTGTCCTATTCGAGTCCATAGGGGTTGGTGAAAAGTGTCACACTCACAGCAAGGAAACATTAGTACACACACACATTATATTTCTCATTGATGAGTACTTACATACTCCCAAATACATTTAAATCAGCTCATCATATATCACTACACTTCAAGGGAGTTAGTTAGATGAATACGTAGGGGAGAGTGGGGTAAGTTGAGTCCTGTTTGAAAATGTATTTTTACATTCAGCATCACTATAGTATTCTTTCCAACAAAGATATCAACATATATTTCAGGATGGTGTGTATCCCTGGAAATGATCGGAATTCATGTCAGCATGGCAGTTTTGGAAAAAATGTTGTCTCTTGATTCAACTTACTTACCCCGGGTATGGGGTAAGTTAAGCCACGGAACAGGGTGAGTTAAGCCACGGAACAGGGTAAGTTAAGCCACGGAACAGGGTGAGTTAAGCCACGGAACAGGGTGAGTTAAGCCGCCTACAAACTTCTGTACTGAATGAAATATGACCACTACCTTTTTAAAACCATGTCTATCTTCATTTCCCAAACACAATTCAACACAATCATAATCATCTTTTGAGTATTTTAATCATTTGAAACGTATTTTAACACCTAAAAAAATACTTTTAACATAGGCCAGGCCCTGTATCCCAGTGATGATTCCTTGCTTTAGGCTTGTTAAGAAAGCACTGACTTTTTTTCAACTTCCCATCGGCTCAACTATTGGCTCAACTTACCTCATGGTCATTGGCTCAGCTTACCCCAAGGCAAACGTTTGACTGTATTGGCCCACACAGCTACAAGGATGCACTTCCATGCTAGGTTTAGGACCTCATATTGAAGCTTATAGAGACCCCAACTGATGTATAGAACAATCTTTAAATGTTCTACTTTGGTTTAGATAAGAAGCGTCATGAAACTTCTAACACAATAAATAAATGTGACTTGAGACAAAAATGTGGGCACCTAACTGGCTTACCCCTCTTTCAATGTGGTTTCTTCCTTCACAGACTCCATGAAATGATGACCTAAATATTTGGTCAAATGATACATTTTGTGTATGGTTTCCTAAGAAACAATGGTGGCTCAGCTTACCCCTTTGGCTCAACTTACCCCACTCTCCCCTCCATATATTTCACAATTCCTTATGCTCAGATAATGGACAAGCTTAGTCTCTCTAAGGGAAATAGACTCCAGTTGGCCGTTTTTCCCAGTTCAAACCAAGCTGTACTTATATCCATTTTCAGACATGGGACTCAAAAACTGCAATATTTACTACACAACAAACATAAGATGATACAACAAAAAAAACAGAATAATAACAATTAAAAACTGTTCAAATGGATTAGATAACTCAAATAATGGGTAACTATGTATGACTTATTCAGATCATGTATCAGCAATGGGTTGTTGCATTTATTTTTTATTTTTTTACCAGAAATGTCCATGTAAAAAATGATTTGATACTGTAGCACTGAGCACTCTTTCTCTATCAGACACTACCTGTGATTGAGGATAACTGAGGCCTTTTGTGTATTAGAAACATGGAAATGGGTTGGGGGTGTATGAAGAGCTTATTGAGTTAAAACCACAATATTAAGCAAAGTGGACACTTAACTATTGTATTCACGTCAGACAATACATTTTGATTGAGAGAAACAGAGGGTTTTTATATTTATGACATGCGTGTAGACGAGGTTAAGGGGGGTTGGGCTGGTGAGATGATTCAGGACCCGTTTGAACAGAGGCATGATAATCGGGAAAGGAGGCACTCTTAAACTATTGTTTCTTGTGAATGCTCTAATCATGGAAGGCTTAGCTGTAACTTAGTCACTCATCACCACTGATTCAGGGGGATAAAGAGGGGAAAAATAAACACAAATCATGCAAAAAAAATTTAAAAATTCAACTTAGAAAACCACCACTGGGCCTTATATAGAATCAGCATGTAGTCATAGTCTAAACCCAGCAGACAGGTAGACAGAAAGACAGACGTTCAACACTACTCCTATGGAGGAGCGAGAGGAAGATATAGAGGAGAGAGGATAGTTGCTGTGGTAGTTGACACAGTTGGAGGAACAGGAGGAACGTAAGGATGGCAATAAGGATGGTCGGTGAATAGGGGGGAGGAGGAGTAGGATGGCAGGGGGGGGGGGGTGCCGTACCATTTGATCAGCGGGTGCTGGAGATGACTGATGGAAGACGGCTGTGACTGAAGGTCACATTGGAAGCCCTAGCATTTTCATCTGCATTTGTCACAGGGGAGAGAATAAATGAAATGAAGTGCATCTTGTTTATTCTCTCGGCTTTCTCCCATTGCACGCGGCGAGAAGCAGAGAGAGAGATAACGAGAGGCAGAAGGGAGTTCTGCCATTAGATGATTCAGCCTCGGCTAAGTAGGATTTGGTTAGTCTCCTGGTATTTATTATTTAGTTGAAAAAGAGAGCAAAAAAAAAAATGACATTGACATTCTCTCCGCTTCATCTGAATTTTCTGTGGAATATATTTGATTTGAAGAAGAAAACAATTATGTCCTCCTCCAAATGGAAGAGGACAGCTTCTTTCTAGGAAGTATTGCCTCAGGGCAGTATTAAAAGGTGCAGTACAAGTGAGTGTATTCATAGGTTCCACCTCCGTCACTCGGTTGCGTCATGCCATTGTTATGAATGTTTAGTGGTGGCCTAAAATGTTGATAAGCCCAGCCATTCTGGAAGGAGGCTACCTACTGCTTTGTCTAAATGATGACACAGCTAAAGTAGTCAAATATTTAGTAGGAAACAACTTTGCCAGCGTTATCATGTCGTCGTTTGCTAGCAAAGTTAGTAAACAAATAAAAATAGCTAGCAATGCTAACCTTGGTTAGCTAAGGCCTCCTCTCAATCTTAGCAGGCTAGCTAACGTTATACTGTATCGAAAGTCAATCTGGCAACATCAAAACTATGACGAAAGGTCCTTTTTGAATGTCATTATATTTCCAAGCCACTGTAATGCACTTTTGATGCAATCTTCATCAGTGCTCATTGACGATGCATTGAGTAGAATGCTCAGTCGGACATCGGTCCAAAATGGACATTCAAAACAATGACGAAATATGCAACCCATGAAGAGTACTGTAATATGGCCTCATATTTGAGTCTGTGTCTCTTTGCCGTGCTCCACCCTCCACACAGATAACAGGCTGAAGGGCATCAGACTGTCTCTGCTCCAATGTCCCACCGTACTGGCTGGAACACATATAGTCACCCATCTGCCTCTGGAGCCATGTGTGTGTGTGAGTGAGTGTGTGCATGTGTTTTGAGTGTGTATGCCTGCGTCCGCATCAGTGTGTGTGTGTGTGTGTGTGTGTGTGTGTGTGTGTGTGAGAAGGGGTCATTCTCCCCCCAGGCAGGGCAGAGTGCCTACGGCCATATGACCTGGCTGCCCAGCCTCTAATATCTGATCAAGGACCATCTGCTGTGGGTGAGAGACACACTCTCTTTCTGCTCCTGTGTCTGTCTGACCTCTCCAAGGAGAGCCCGCTGGGAAATCAGGACCCTGTTAGAATAGTTCTGGTCACCATTTGAGGGAAAAATCTGCAGATGGAAATTAGATTACTCCCACAACGCTGCTATTTGTTTATTTATATTGGCTATTTATTTGGGAAGATGCTGTGAACATGCGGCCAATTTATTCTCTCTCTCTCTCTCTCTCTCTCTCTCTCTCTCTCTCTCTCTCTCTGTCAGCCTACCCTGGCCAACATGAAATGTGGCATCTCCTCAGATCAAAATCTTCACCTCCCAGAACCAAAGGACTTTAATTGTGTTGAAGCTATTGGAGTTTTTATATAACTATTACATTTGTCCGGGTCGCCTTTGTTATTTTTTTATTGCTATCGACCATGACCAGTGACAGATTGCTATTGATATTGACAGCCTGAGCTGTGGGTGAGAATAGAAAGGTGTTCAGTGTCTGGGCGCATCGCGATGTAATTAGTTTGGAATCCACGGCTAAATGCCACAATTATCGCTGCAGTAAAGTGTGTGTGTGTTCAGCTGACAGAAGGAGTGAGTTACTGTGTGTGTGTGTGTGTGTGTGTGTGTGTGTGTGTGTCCGAGTGTGTTTGTGGTTGTATGTTTGTGAGCCATTCTACTATGTTTCACTGTACTAAATCAACATTTTGAGGTACTGTAGTTGCCAAATTGTGTAACACTGCTGGCTGAACACAGAACACAACATTTATTCTATGTGTTGGTGGGTGTGTTTAGGTATTTGTACTCCCCACTATGGCCCTCCTACACTCTTAGAAAAAAGGGTTCCAAAAGTGTTTTGGGGCTGTCCCCATTGAAATACCCTTTTGGTTCCAGGTATAACCCTTGCGGTTTGCATGTAGAGCATTGGGCCAATAACCGAAAGGTCGCTGGTTCCAATCCCCAAGCTGGCAAAGTGGAAAAATCTGCCGTTCCACCCTTGAGCAAGTCAGTTAACCCCTAACATCAACTGCTCACCGGGCACCGATGACGTGGACATTGATTAAGGCAGCCCCCCCCTGCACCCCTCTGATTCAGAGGGGTTGGGTTAAATGCGGGAAGACACATTTCGGTTGAACCCTTTCCTTTTCTCCTCTGGGGACAGCTGAAAACCATTGTCTGTTGTGTGACTAAGCTCCCCGGCTTTCCAAATGCCGTCTCTGCTCTCTCAAGAGGGCCCGTTGCCACCTGTGAGAACCGAACAGTTGCCTAGCGAGCAACACACACGGGTTAGTTAGTGCTGCAGCACTTTGTTTTCATTCCTCCCATCGCAGTAGTAATTAATCCAGTCGAAACCCGTAGCGCTAGCAAAATAAATGTTTTCAATTTTCATTAATAGACAAGTCATTAGTACATAATGAGAGAGCTGCTCTCTCTCCTCTCTACCTGGCGCTGAGCCTTATATAGAGTGGAGGACAGGATACACAGCCCCCTAACTCACTGCTAATTACTACGCTGCTACCCTCTCTACTTTCCTGTTCTCTTCCTTTCTTTAAAAGAGGGAAGGTATGGGCTTTAATAGCATTTTGATTTACTAACACTATGTCATTGTATGCCGGTGTTTTAGGGGGATAGAGAAAGAGAGGGGGAAAAAAACTTGTGATACAACAACAAAAAAAGACATCTGCTACTTAGCGCTTGCTAAATGATTATTATTATGCTTAGTGGCAAATTGTGTTGTTCCTTTAGCCTTTCCAAGGGAGTCCGAGTCGGTGATACTTTTTTATTTTCTACATGAGCACTAATGCTTTGTTAGACAATAGAGGGGCAAGTACAGCCTGACACCCATGTTCACCTCACTCTCAGACGCACCAGACTACCTCCGTTCTCTGTGTGTGCTTTTCAAAGAGCACTGCGAGTAACAGTGCAAATAGCACCCACTTCTCTCGACACACTCCCATTCAGCAAAGACTGAGGGGGAAATAATGAATGTGCACGCTGCTGAAGTAGTGTCAACTCTGTGGCGGTGAACTTTCTTCAGCGCTGTAATCCAGAGCTTCCTGTAAAAAGGTGACGTCTTCCTGTTTGCGTGGTCCGCCTGCAGCCTGGTCTCCGTCAGTAGAGAATAACAGCAGCGCTGACCTTTCTCTCAGCAGACGGGGGGGGGGGGCAACATGCATCAGGCGGGATCATGACCCAACATCAGCAGCCTCTCCCTCTTGTCTTAACAAGCCCGCTAGCTACCGCTGCTAACTCACCCAGAGACACAGAGAGAAGACATTTGTTAAAATAACTACACGACATGGAGAAGAGAGAGAGCGAGACAGAGTGAGACTGCAAGTGTTCCCGTGTTTACGATCTTAAGGGGCACACTGCCTCAGGAAACTCATTGGCATGTAGTAGAAACCTGTCTTGCATGTATATACCTGAGCTGGTGAAAAACTAAAGGCGTAGAGGACACAAAAGGTTCAGAAGACGACAACATACCAAGAGGACTACCCAATAGCTAGGACACTTGCCCGGAAACTCTGCCTGTTGAAAGAATCCTCCCACCATAGTGACTTGATACACCCAGCCAGTGGTCTTGCAACTCCAGAGACTCGCTACAAACACACAAGACACTTTTTCACCTTTGATAAAGCGTAGGTGCATTTAGCATCCCAAGATCTTGCTTATAGAGCGATAAGGAACTGGAGTGACGCGGCGGAGCCCCCCCCCCCAAGGGAAACCTGGCTGAACAAGCCTACTACGACTCTGTAGGGTCTTATAGGACCAGCCTATGGGACTACATCACGGACATGAGCAGCCACGACACCAGCTCAATTGGACTCATTAACTTCCAGGTCAGAGGTCAAGTGTGACCGGGGGCCACCATCTGTCAATGTGTGGGTTCATAACTGGGAGTGATGTGGTGTCAGCACGGCCAGGTTCACTCAGGTGGAATGGGGTTGATTTAGTAAGGGCAAGCCACAGTAGAGGAATTTATCCTAATTACATTAAAGCTTCAATATATCACTGTAGTGCTTCATCATCTGAGGACAGCTGCGTTTGTTTGTCTGCAGTCCTGTACATGCCTCTGACACACACACACACACACACACACACACACACACACACACACACGTTCATCTTGGCCGATATGGTTTTCATTTGTCTTGATGAAGTGGTGATTAGCTATGAGGATTCTTCAGTTCAGGAGGGGTATAAAAATCGAACCCAATTTCTGGCTTTAATTAAAGCTATTCCCAGGACAGCTTCTTAGAAGGCCACAACTTAAAGAGGTCAATGGGAGACAGTTTTCCAATGCACTCTAATTCACTCTCACTGTCTGTGATGTATAAGCAGTCCAGGCGGACCCCCTCAGTAGCAACATGGCTCGAAACATACCATCTTTCAAAAGCAACACACTACCAGCCCTTTTCAATCGTCACGCGTCCACGGTTTAGTCTGGTTACAACATGTCATAATGAACAGAAGGAACTGGTGGGATGCTTCAGAAGACAAAGGTAGGTTTGGATCCATCTCAAGTTTACCTGCTTCAGATGGATGCATCTACTGTACAATGACCACGCACTATCCTCTGGACACACGCACACACACACACACACACACACACACACACACACACACACACACACACACACACACACACACACACACACAGTGCACCTTCAGGTCTACTGCTGTGTGTTTCTTGTGAAGCCCCAGCATTCCTTTTATAAAGTGCTTTTGGGAGAAAGAGGAGAGGGGAATTGACTGAGCACGGAGGGGAGAGGGCACAGGAGAAGGGAAGGAGGGGAGGGAGAGCAGAAGGCAGGAAAGAGAGAGAATGTAGACAGGATAGAAAAGGAAAGCAAGGAATATGAATTGAGGGAAGAACAGAGAGGGCAGAAGAGAGTGAAGGAGATTCACACCCAGAGCTGTAAAAAAGCAATTTTGAGGCTCATGTCCCCTTAAAATGGTTGTCTGCTGTCACTATCATTATCAGAGAGAGAAAGACCTTTTCACTTCTGGTCAGTCTGTACACGCCTCCAGCAACCCCTGAAATCACAACAACCCAGCTCTCCAACACTGCTGACTATTATAAGGCCTGGGAGAGGTGAGTTCTCAGGGGTGTGGCTGAAGTCTTTTTTTGGGGGGGATCTCTGCTGCAAATTGATACATTTTCAGCTACGGCTCCTTATTGCATTCCAGGCAGAGAAAGAGGATGTTTCTCTTGAAAGGTTTAAAAAAAAATAAAAAAAATATTATAATATTCAGACCTCATGGTTTTGGTCTATGAGTTTTGGAACGATTTAGAAAATCGATATATTTTTGGGACGTTTCCCTCTTTCCGCGAGGCCACTTTTACTACACTTGAGTCTGATCTTGTGTTCATGAACAATAGCCATTTCAACAATAGACTTGAGTAGCCTTCTACCGGGCAGAAAGGCAAGCGCATATATAGGTCAGGACTGAGGAGTAATCCTGGTTGACAATAAATATTACTCTGTTTTTTTCTTTCTTTCTTCTTCTCTCTCTGTTGTTGTTCATCGTAACAAGCCCATTAAAATGCATCGATTTTTTTTGGGGGGGAGAGAAAATAAATGCATCGAAATCCCTGGATCCGAATGGCTGATCAGTGTTGCACATGTCAACACGCGTGTTCCAGCCAATGCCTGAATAGCTTTTTAGGTCAGTCACTTTGTTAGACCACTGTCCTGTGTCTTATTATTGTAGTATTACACACAACAACAAAAACAAGAAACAATAGTATTGAACCTTCACAATATTTATCTGTCTCTCTGAGAGAAAGGAGCACAAAGACAAACAGAGAAATAAAAATAGGTTGAGAGTTACAAGCTAGCTGCATGTGTTTGTCATGTCGCACGTGCGTGTCCACCACTACCATGCATGCAGTCTGTCTCTCCTTTACAGGCAGTTTATTGGGCATTTCAGGGCTGGCGTTAGCTGTTCTTGCATAAGCCTGCGACTGAGTGGGATGACTGGGATCACTGTATTGACGAATACATAATACCCAACCCACAGGAGTGTAGTGCTGGGCGTGCAGCCGCATCAAAACGCCACACACATATTCACTGGATATTAGCCTCCAAATCCATCTAAGCCACCAGCGACCAGGCAGAAAACCAGCCAATCGATGGTCTGGGGGGGAAAAAGAGCTTTACCTTCCAAACAGCCCAATATTTATCTGAACACAGGAAGCCATCACAGGGCTTTTTCATGCCACGTATTGACGTGTGTTAAGACGGAAAAGCGTTTACGCTTTGTCATCAGATAATTTTCAGCTGCTGCTGGGGAAGATCACTATCATTACAGCAGTATTGCTTCCTTCTTCCCCATCTTGGTTATCCTGGCTGTCAAAGTAGCCATTCGTTCGCAATGATAAAAACACACCCATTTCAAGTTTCAAGTACAGTGAAATGCCTTTGTTGCACACTCAAAACTCGACCATGCAATAATCAATAGCAATGTATTACAACAACAAGAAAACTGAAATAAGAATATTGAAATAAGGAAGTAAGCAAACAATATACAGGAAATTATTATTGTTATTATTTTTTAAGTCTTTCAAGTACCATATTAGGGATACTGGAGTGATGGAGGTAGATATGTATAGGGGTAAGGGGATAGGGATACTGGAGTGATGGAGGTAGATATGTATAGGGGTAAGGGGATAGGGATACTGGAGTGATGGAGGTAGATATGTATAGGGGTAAGGGGATAGGGATACTGGAGTGATGGAGGTAGATATGTATAGGGGTAAGGGGATAGGGATACTGGAGTGATGGAGGTAGATATGTATAGGGGTAAGGGGATAGGGATACTGGAGTGAATGTATTTTGTACATAAATAAGCCGCACATGTCTGTAAGCCACAGATGCCCACCAGTACATTGAAACAAATTAACTTTACACATCCTTTAAACGAAACACGGCTTGTAACAAAAATAAATAGGCTTTAACGAAACACGGCCTGTAACAAAAATTAAACAGTAGCCTACCAAGAAAGTCATTGGTCACTATCTTCCTCCTCCTGTGCACTGAAACCACTGAAGTCATCTCCTTCGGTGTCGGAGTTGAATAGCCTCAGAATTGCTTCATCCGATGTTGGATCGCTGCCCTCTTCAACACGCAGCAGTCCAGCCTTTCGAAACCCGTTGATGATAGTGGATTGTTTTACAATGCTCCACGCTGTCAGCAGCTCGATTTCCTTTTCCAACAGCCAGATCGATCGCCTTCAACTTGAAAGCTGCATCATATGCATTTCTCCGTGTCTTTGCCATGATGAGGGTGACAAAATGACTACCGTAATCAGAATGATGGGAAGTTTGAGCGCGCTCGATTTACGTCACATTATGTGACGGTGCTCAGTTTTTTGGCGGCATGAATCTCGTGAAAGCAGGAAAAATCCATACATTAGCCGCGTCATTGTATAAACCGCGAGGTTCAAAGCGTGGGGAAAAAAGTAGCGGCTTATAGTCCGGAAATTACGGTAGGTGTAAGGGGACAGGGATACTGGAGTGATGGAGGTAGATATGTATAGGGTTAGGGGGACTAGGGAACGGGATATAAGATAAACAGAGTAGCAGCAGCTTGTTTGTGTGTGCTTGGTTGGAGTCTTTGGCAATTTTCCAGGCCTTCTTTTCACACCGCCTGTTTTTAATTGTTTTTATTTATTTAACCTTTGTTTAATTAGGCACGTCAGTTCTGAACAAATTCTAATCTACAATGACGGCACAGGAACAGTGGGGGTCCTGGATGGCAGGGAGCTCGGTCCCAGTGATGTACGGGGCTGTCCGCACAACCCTCTGTAGCACCATGCGATGGAGGGCGGTGCTGTTGCCATACCAAGCAGTGATGCAGCCAGTCAATATGCTCTCAATGGTGCAGCTGTAGAAACATTTCAGGATTTGAGGGCCCATGCCCAAACCTTTTTCAACCTCCTTGAGGGGGAAGAGACGCTATCGCGCATTCTTCATGACTGCGCGTGTGTGCTAGGACCGTTTGAAGTCTTCCGTGATTTGGATACCGAGGAACTTGAAGCTGTCCACCTGCTCCACTGCCATTGAAACAATAGCAAAGTGTTCTCTTCGCCCCTGTTTCTGTCAAAAAAAAGCTGAGGTGTAGGGGCTGGAGAAATGTAACCACTCTTAAATTCATAGCCAGAGCTATGGATGCAAGGACCGCCTATTCAAGATATCAACATTATAGTTTTAACCATGTTTTGAGGATGTGTACTGTAGAGTTTGTTTACGTTGGCTTTGTTTACAAACATTGGCGTACATCTGATGGGGTGTGACTGTTGAACTAAGCTCATGAGGCAAGTTATATTCTTCAATGGGTACATATCATTAATTCAGAAGTCCAAAAATGGATGAAGCAACTTTAAAGTAAATATTCACAATGATAAAAACACACCTGTTTTCACATGTGGGATGAGTAATTCACTCTCCATATCGCGTACATGTGTGTAGAGGACAGACTGCTGTTCTGCCGTCTCACTGTTTGAGGGCTTTAAACTGCATATCACTTCTTCCACATGATCGCATGAGTACTTTCCAGAAGTGGAGCGTCAAATAGTGGTTATGCATTATAGATAGTGAATTGAGGGACGATCGGGTTGAGATACCAACAGAGTCCACATTGTGTTTCTGTTTTCATTAATATGATAGAGTGACATTCATATTTTAGAAGATATTTTCTACTTGGATATAGAGGTCTATCTCTCTCTCTCTCTCTCTCTCTCTCTGAGTGGTTAAGTTCACTCTCTTTCAATGAGGGATTGGAGAGATATAACAATTTTCAAGTTGTATTAGTCCTACAGTGGGGCAAAAAAGTATTTAGTCAGCCACCAATTGTGCAAGTTCTCCCACTTAAAAAGATGAGAGAGGCCTGTAATTTTCGTCATAGGTACACATCAACTATGACAGACAAATGAGGGAAAAAAATCCAGAAAATCACATTGTAGGATTTTTTATGAATTTATTTGCAAATGATGGTGGAAAATAAGTATTCTGTAAGAAGTAGTTTTTTGGAGCCAAATTTCTCTAGCCGCCTTTAAGAAGTAAAGGCGCCGTTTCGCCCCTGTTGTCACGAGTGGTGATGTTGTGGGGCCCCGTGTCAAGTCCTACAGTGAACAAGATTCAGCCTTTGTTTTTTCACCGTTTATCTGTAGACCATTTTAAATCCACAGCACTCATGGCTGCATGGTTTGTCCAATGGCGACGGTAGAGTTGGCTTGATGGAATGTGGCATGGCACCAGAACATGCCAACACCAACTGTACCAGTTAGAAGAAGGTAGTTTGTGTCCAGGTAGGGCCATCTCACTGCTGTGAAGCTACCCGTAACAGACAGTCAGACGCGTGTAATAACCAGCGGGGAAATATTGGCCCAAATCCCCCAGAACACCTCGCCAAACAAAAAAGCAGCTAAAGCCTTAAAACCCTATGCCCAATCGCACGCCGCGCCGCTTTGATCTATGCCAAACGCAACAATGGAGGCCATCTTTATTCTGGCAATTAGGCAAAGTAGTAGATTATATCTCCCCTTTAGCCCAACCCGACGCAAATCCACCCCGGATTCAATTATTACAGGCTTCCCCTGTCTGCGGCCGTTTGGGCTTCTTGGGCGTCCGGCCAGTACACAAATGTGTTCAAGGATTTGGACCACTGACAGTGCAACAGAAACACGTTTTTTTTGTGTTTTTTTTTACACTTTATTTAATTTCGCAATCCTTTTCATAAAAATGAAACCTTGGGAGCTTACAAACAGGCTTGTGGTAAATATTTTATACGAACAATAAGCAAAATGTACTATTTTCACTCCTACACTTCCCCTTGTTGTTGTGGCACTTTGGAATCGTCCATTACGAAGAGAGAGCCTCTACAACCCCCCCCCCCAAAAAAATAATAATATTCCCCACCTTATTGGTCCGAAGGGCCCCCCCTGGCCCAGGGAAAAATCCTGAAATGTTTTCAGATTGTGCAGTCTCTCAAGGAGCCGAGATGTTATTGCTCTACTTATGAGAAATCTCCACTCGCAGTAACTTGTATAATGCATCGCAGTTGACTGTGAATTTCAGGCATCCTCTACTCTTCACTCTCAAGGCCTATATTTATTTAGCCCAGTGTCTTCCTCTCTCGTTCGCTCTCTCTACCTCCCTCTCCTCTTTACCTTTCTCCCTCCCTCCTTCACTCCCTCCCTCCACAAGATCGTTCAAAGGCAACAGTAGTGGTTGAGTGTGTGTGTGTGCGTGTTGAAGTGGAGTGCTTGTGCTGTTAGAGGGCTGAGATGAGAGACCCCCTTTTGGTTTCCCGATCTGGGCCACGACATTGTTCCCCCTCCCAACCAATCACCGACTGCCGCTGTCATCTCCGCCATTTGATGTGTCTCAGAGACAACAGCCTGTTAACTCCTAACACTCCTCTCTTTTTTTCCCTCCCCCTTTCATCTGCAGATACCACCGTGTCATCGCGGAAAGGTAAGGCAACACATAATCAGTCGCCTGTGTTTCCTACGCTGATTGAGATGTGCCGTGTGTTGTGTGTGTGTGTGTGTGTGTACTGTTTATCAACACTTATGCCCTGATGTGTTAGCGATGCGGAGTCAAGGTTACTGTTCTGTGCAATAGCGTTGTCCTTGGATAGCATGGTCCCCACACACCCACACGTATAGCCAATAGCGTTATCCCTGGATAGCATGGTCCCCACACACCCACACGTATAGCCAATAGCGTTATCCCTGGATAGCATGGTCCCCACACACCCACACGTATAGCCAATAGCGTTATCCCTGGATAGCATGGTCCCCACACACCCACACGTATAGCCAATAGCGTTATCCCTGGATAGCATGGTCCCCACACACCCACACATATAGCCAATAGCGTCACTCTATACATTACATGAGAAATAGATCATCCACACTATGTGCATCACTGACGACTCATCGGTACGCTCAGAATCATAACGTTCTTTTGTAATGTTTTCTCTCTGTGTATCTCATCAGTCATAGCACAGTTAAAGCCTTGTGTATGTTAATGTGTGGGGGCGGGTGGAGAGAGTGATTGTGCTCCTCAGTATAACTGCGAGGTGGGGTACGGTTGGCGGGTGGGAGGGAGGGAGGGCTGGCGCTGTCTGTTTTGATGGGGGAGGGGGGGGGGGGTAATGATCAGAGTGGAAGCAGACATTGTGGACAGGTCCGGGGGGCTTATTTTGAGTGGCAGCACAGTGTAGGTGTATGCATCGGGACATTTCATCCCTTTACTCTGTGTAATGAAGATGATGGCGGAGGGTGTGCCCCAAAGCTTGTGTCCTGTGTGATTGCACTGGATGAGAGGACAATAGACAATCAGCCGTGCTGCTTTACAGTTGATACACTTGACGTTGTTCAAACTTTGTGCCGCACACTTTGTCCTTTAATGAAGGTATTGTTATGTGTATAATATGGGGGGGGTGTGACAGCATCTTTGTTTTCTCAGGAGAGAAGTTTTTTTTGGCAACTCTGCTACATGACGTGACACTGGCTTTAAGTACACTCTCAAATGCACTTGATCTACAATACATAGCCATACCAACTATGCAGTGTGCTTGACATCCTCACATACTTCACGTTCGGTACACCCGCGGTAACAGACACGGACGGACACACGCCGCTTTTCTTAGTATGTGCGCGTGCGAGTCTATGCGCGCGCGTGTGTGCGTGCGTGCGTGTGTGTGTGCGCGTGCGAGTCTGTGTGTGTGTGTGTGTTTGTGTGCGCGCGCGCGTGCATGTGGGTTGTCAGACGGGTCTATAAAGCTAAGTGATGTGGTGCGGCTGTGCTGTGTAGTCTGATGGATGTGGAGCGGGAACAGAGGCTAGCGTGGTGTACATCATCTCTCTACAGACACAATCCCATATGCCGGCTGCTGAAGGAGAGACACATAAATAAGGCCTGACTGTGTGTGTGTGTGTGTGACACACCAATCTAGGCATTTTACAGCTGTGCTAACCCAGGCAGAAACCTGTTACACCTTCTTGTAACATACTCCCTTTCTCCCTCAAACATTTACACAGCGCACTCAAATACTCTGTCAATATTACAGACAAACACTTTTTGTTAAGTGCCAAAAAAACACAAAAAAAAGACAGAATCAAACAAAATGGCTGAATGAAAGAAAAGCGACCTCAGGAAGTGACAAAAGAAAGTGCATGACGTGGAGCACACAGAGGGAGCATGTTTTGTCCATTTCAGAGAATGAACACGGATAACGGGTAACACTGCTGCAGGATAAAGCAGAACGGGGGCAAGTGGACACTGGAGCAGCCGTATCAATGCTGTCTGTGGCTGTATACAAGGAGAAACTACATCAGCTCGCAGCAGAGCCGATGGAGATGATGCCCGAAAACGCACACCGGTGAGATTGTTCCAGTGAGAGGAAGTGTGAATGTTACAGTAGAGCTCAACAAACAGAAGGTAAATCTACCACTCTACTCCGTGAAAGGCAACCACCCAGCTTTTCTATGACGCACATGGCTGGAAAAGATCAAACTACACTGCCAGGAAATTCACAGGGTTGCAAAAGAGTTAAGGAATTCCAACAGATTCTGTTTGGATGACAATTCACACTGCTGATGGACCATAGACCTCTCACCTCCATCTTTGGTCAACCACCCGCCACACTCCCCACATTCTGTTGCTCGCAGCCAGCCGCATGTGGCAATGGGTCTTAGAGTTTTCTGGTCACCAATACGACATCTAGTACAGGTCTGAGTAGAACTGCAATGCAGACAGACTCTTCAGGCTTCCCTTACCTGTCGCACACACTGAGCCCTCCCAGGCTGAAATCCTGGGATCCTGAGACCCAGACAGCAAATGGCCTGAGGTCGCATTGACGAAGAGCACTTGATGAAGAGCATTGATGAAGAGCAGAGAGAACCATCGAAGAGCTACGGTCAATCTTCGGTCGCTTGGGATTGCCAACGCAACTCAATAGCAATAATGAGAGTTCAGGTCATTCATGGAATCAAGCAGACAATGAAGCAAGCTATAAAATCAACACGAGGAAACAGGCACCTAAACACCTTCCTGTTGACCTACAGAACGATCCCCCCCCTATGCTACAATCAAAGTGGTACCCCCAGCAAAGCTACAGACAGAAGCTTCAGAGCTGGAGCGAGAGTTCTTGCTCGGAACTACTGCAAAGGTCCAAAGTGGATACCAGCAACAGTGGTAGCACAAACAGGCCCTCTGCCCTACACAGTTCACACGCCAGAGAACATCATCTTGAGGAGACACGTGGCTACAGGAGACCTATCACAATTATGTGCCAGCACCTGAACATCCACTGCAGCAACCTACAAATATGGAAAATACTCCAGACTCACCTATGAGGTACTGTTGCAACCAAGTATGGCCATACACCAACACCACTCAGACTCAGAGACAATGTGACTGTAGACTCACTTGTACATTGTCATTACCCTGCAAGAGAAAGACGACCCCATGAAAGGTTGAACATTGAGTTCAGAGACTGAACTCTGACATTGGGGCAGAATACACCTCAGGGTTAAGTCTGGGAACTGAGGTAGTCTACTCTTCCTTAGTTCAGGAAAGGTTATTCTGAAAATTGCCGTTGTAACATTAAGAGAACTGTTATGTTAAAAAATATATGTTTATTTAAAGATAAAGACTGTAAAGAAAATAATATGCAAACCCAGACGACACTGGGCCAACTGTGCGCCGCCCTATGGGACTCCCAATCACGGCCAGATGTGATGCAGCCTGGATTCGAACCAGGGACTGCAGTGACATGCAGTATCTTAGACCACTGCGCCAGTTGGGAGTAAACAAAAAACCTATGTTAATTTCTACTCTTGTCTCATTTCCGGTACTTATATTAGTTGTATAAGTAATACAGTGTGCCTATACAACAATCCATCTCTTCTACAGTGGCTTCCGAAAGTATTCACCCCCTTGGCATTTTTCCTATTTTGTTGCCTTACAACCTGGAATTAAAATATATTTTTTTTGGGGGGGGGGTTGTATCATTTGATTTGTGAAACAAACAAGAAATAAAAAAATAAAAAAATAAACTATTCACCCCCCCCCCCCCCAAAGTCAATACTTTGTAGAGCCACCTTTGGCAGCAACTACAGCTGCAAGTCTCTTGGGTATGTCTTTATAAGCTTGGCACATCTAGCCTCTGGGCTTTTTGACAATTATTCAAGACAAAACTGCTCCAGCACCAGTTGGATGGGTTCTGCTGGTGTAGAGCAATCTTTAAGTCATACCACAGATTCTCAATTGGATTGAGGTCTGGGCTTTGACTAGGCCATTCCAAAACATTTAAATGTTTCCCCTTGAACCACTCGAGTGTTTCTTTAGGAGTATGCTTAGGGTCATTGTCCTCAAATGTCTGGAGAATGAAACAGGTTTCCCTCAAGAATTTCCCTGTACTTACAGCAATCCACCATTCCTGACCAGTTTCTCAGTCCCTGCCGATGAAAAACATCCCCACAGCATGATGCTGCCACCACCAGGCTTCACTGTGGGGATGGTGTTCTCGGGGTGACGTGAGGTGTTGGGTTTGTGCCAGACATTTTCCTTGATGGCCAAAAAGCTCAATTTTAGTCTCATCATACCAGAGTACCTTCTTCCATATGTTTGGGGAGTCTCCCACATGCCTTTTGGCGAACACCAAATGTGATTGCTTATTTTTTCTTTAAGCGATGGCTTTTTTCTTGCCACTCATCCATAAAGTCCAGCTCTGAGGAGTGTACGGCTTAAAGTGGTCCTATGGACAGACACTCCAATCTCCACTGTGGAGCTTTGCAGCTCAGGGTTGTCTTTGGTCTCTTTGTTGCCTCTGATTAGTGCCCTCCTTGCCTGGTTCGTAAGTTTTGGTGGGCGGCCCTCTCTTGGCAGGATTGTTGTGGTGCCATATTATTTCAATTATTTAATAATGGCTTTAATGGGGCTCCGTGGGATGTTCAAAGTTTGGATATCTTTTTTTGACCCAACCCTGATCTGTACTTCTCCACAACTTTGTCCTGTTGACCTGTTTGGAGAGCTCCTTGGTCTTCATGGTGCCACTTGCTTGATGGTGCCACTTGCTTAGTGGTGTTGCAGACTCTGGGGCCTTTCAGAGCAGGTGTATATATACTGAGATCATGTGACATTTAGATTGCACACAGGTGGACTTTATTTAACTCATTATGTGACTTCTGAAGGTAATTGGTTGCACCAGATCATATTTAGGGGCTTCATAGCAAAGGGGGTGAATACATATGCACACACCACTTTTCCGTTTAAAAAAAATGTTTTGTTTTTTAAAACGTTTATTTTATTTCACTTCACCAATTTGGACTATTTTGTGTTTGTCCATTACATGAAATCCATTTAAATTACAGGTTGTAATGCAACAAAATATGAAAAAAAAACGCCAAGGAGGATGAATTCTTTGGCACTGTATCTCTCTCTCATCTCTCCTTGTCTCTCGCTTGTATGTGTGTGTTGGCAGCGTCAACCACTCATCAACCTCGCTCCGTCAGATGCTCCGGCTGTCAATTTCCGATGGCAGTGTTGATCTGGTAGGTTAGCACACATGCATTTTTGGAGAAATCTACTGGCCCTAGCAGTGTGGTATTTCAGTAGCTGAATGACCTCTATACTTCCTTCCCTAGGACCGCGATGGACAACCTCCAAACTCTGCTTACCTCGACACACTCATCATCACAACAGAAAACGTTTCTTTCTTTCCCTTTCTATCGGTCTCTATCTCTGTATCCCTCTCTCCCTCCCTCCCCACTCCATCTCTCTCTCTCTCTTTCTCTCTCTCCCTCCTTTCTCAGAGCCAAATTAAGTATATTTATGGCACCTGTGCTGGAAAAACACTCTCTGGGAGACGTTCCTCTAATTTCATTTTCAAAATGACAGCGATAAATTGATCAAATGGGCCGAATCGAATCAGAATCTCACGCAGGCCCATCCGTCATGGCCCATCCTCGGGGAGCTGTGGGCGTAGTTAAACCAGCCAAAGCCATACACTAGCAGGAGAAAAAGAGGGAGAGGGTGAGGGAGAAGGGAGGCAGGAGGAGAGGATGAGTGGGTGTAAGGAGGGAAAAGGGGAACAAGAAAGAGGAATTACTGTACGTCAAAATCGCCATCAACAAAATGGCTGTGCAATCATTTCCTTATTCACCATAACTTACTTAAAGACATTTTAATTTACAGAACTCTCTGGAGAACATAAGGCCTTGCCCGACTGTGCATGTATGTGTGGGTGTCCGTGCATCCACTCGTGTGTATTTTTGTGTTTCTGTGTGTACTGCAGAGGTCAAAGCTAATTTTCCAACACAGCAAAGCCTCGCGGGGGAAGCCGGGCTAAGTACTCAGACTGCCGATGGACCAGCGTGATAATTCATTAATCAGAACACAAGTTAATTGATTCGGCTGCTCATCGCTCCGTTGCAGAAAGCCTCCTTCATTCAAACAGCACACTGAGCTTTATCCCTCCCTGGCCTCTGAGAGCTGCAGGTTCACACGCTCCGTGCCCTCTCTATACCTCTGTCACTTTCTCTCCTTCACTTACCCCACTCTCACACTTTAAACTCCTTCTTTCTCTCTTTCTCTTGGTCTCTCTCCCTCACACTTTATCGCCTCCTCCCTCGCTCACACTTTATCGCCAGCCTCTTCCTTCTCTTCTCTTTCACTTCCCCTCAAACTGACTCGTTAGCTCCCTTTGTCTCTTCTTCTTTTCTTTCTTCTTTTGCTTCCTCTCTCTATCTTCCTCCCCTCCTCGCTCTCTGCGTTTATCTCTGTGTGTGTGTGTGTGTGTGTGTGTGTGTGTGTGTGTGTGTCACTGTGCAGGCTTAACTAGGCGTGAGCATGGTAAAGCAGCTTAGCACTAACAGGGCTAATGAAGTCAAGGCCCCGGGTCCCTGTAAAGGAGATCAATGCTGCTACTCTGTTGGCTCTGTGGAGCCTGTCAGCTTTGAATGATAAGATGAATCAGTCAATCTAGCAGACTGACACTCAGATATGTGGTAATACTAATGCTACTCAAAACATGCAGGAGTACACAGGTAGGCAGACAGAGAGGCAGGCAGGCACATATATAGTCTCTCACACGAACACACACCACCCACTCTCAGCCGAACACCCAGCCCCCCAGTCTGTTCTAATTGATGATTCCAACATGGCATCAAGGGCACAAGGTGATGAGAGAGAGAGAGAGAGAGATGTATCGTGGAGATCTACACTCTTTGGAAAAAGGGTTCCAAAAGGAGAACCCTTTGTGGTTTCAGGTAGAACCCCTTTGTGTTCCATTTAGAACCCTCTGTGGAAAGGTTCTTCATGGAACCCAAAGAGGTTCTACCTCGAACCAAAAAGGGTTCTTCAATGGGTTTTTCTATGGGGACAGCCAAAGAACCCTTTTTCTAAGAGTGTAGCCCTCTCCTGGATGACTATACATGTAAACAGCTCTACACATCCTGGTGACGAGACGTGCACTGGGTTTGACCATTTTGATTTGTTTCGTTTTTTTGACTGGGTCTTGCTCAGAGTCATCCAACTTCCTGAAACATTACTGGAGGACCTAAGAATGGCTCTGACCCATATAACCTGAAGGAAAGTTACAGGGAAGTCATCGCTAATTGGAATTCAACACATGCAGTATAACATTTCACGTCTGTGTTTACATGTTTGTTCAGGAGAGTGTAGAGAGCGTGTGCGCCTATGTGTGCGTCTATAAATAGAAGTGTGAAAGTGTCTGTGTGTTTAAACGCCAATGCGGTGGCGCGGAGCGACAGGGGATATGGTAGGGGTCAAGAAGCTGCCTCTGTCGGAGGGAAAGGAGGCAGAGGAGGGCTTGCCCTGTTAGCCGAAGATGCTAATTTAACTGTCAACTTACACAGGGAGCAGAGTGATCTCCAATCTCTCTCACACGTCTTCAACTATTACTTTCAGTACATATTGATACTGCCTTGCATTCCATTCCTATATCATATTATTACATTTGTTTGTTTCTCTCTCTCTTTCGCTCTCTTTCTCTACCTGTTTTCTGTTCGAACTTCCTCTCAGAAGATCCTCCTTCTGGCGCAGCTGAAGAAAGTGTTTAATTGAAATGCACGCTCGCTTCTGCCAACGTGCGGGCCCCTAGCCAAGTCTCTCACATCTTCCCGTGCCAAGAGAAGCCTAGCTCATAGAGAGATTGTTCCGAAGGGTGGAGCCGTTGTGGTTGAGTTAGGATGTGTGGACACGTCCTGGTTTTGTTTACCACCGTGTGCCGTTCCGCTGTGCGCTCACCGTGCTGCTCGGTTGCTCATCCTCCTCGGGACCCCTAGGACGAGAGATGCCGGTGTGGATTATTTTGGCTTGTTTGTTTTTTCGAGCCTGTGTTTGAGGCTCTGAGAGAGAGGGGTCAGCGCAGGTCTGACTCTGCTGAACCCACCCCCCTCGTACCCAGATAATAGGGTCCAACACTGGGAGGGTTTTAAACGGCACCCTCCACAGGGTGACCAAAGACCACTTTGTCAGATGATGTCCACGTCTGTGTGATTTCAGGAGTTAGAGCTGCTGCAGCTGGGGAAATGACTGCAGTCTGACAGGCTGGCTGTTCCTGTTTTTGGGGGGGTGAGACCCGTGGTGCGCTTTGGGAGCTTGGCTACCTCATGACTCTCACAAGCGTTTCAGACTTGAGCGGAGATCCTTTGCACGCACGCACACAAACACACACAACCTTCCCAGACTTACCTGTCCTCCTCATTAAGCCTGTCTGGGCCTGGAAACATTTCTCTCTGCCTGCCTCTGACAGAAACAGCAAAGGATAAAAAATAAAAGTAGGAGGAAAATGGAACGATAGAGACAGATCACAAATCTCTCTGGCTGAATCTCCCTCTCCCAAGTTTCAACTTGCCAATTAAATGCGGGGAACATTTAAGAGGTTTTTGTGGCCGGGCCAAGTTAATTTGATGTTCTGTGTTCCTCCCACCATGGGGTAGCGGTTGGTGATTGCGACGGGCAGACGGCAATGAGAGTTTTGAGGCAAGAGGACTGGCACACTCAGTGTAATTGACTTCACAAACTACAACTCATCAAGCCTATTGTCTCAACGTCAATGTCAGACAGGGAGGCTGTCGAAGTGCAGGCATGAAGGCGTATACCTTCGATTGGGCCATTGTCTCCTGGTTGGGGGATGTGACTTCGACGTTCACCTCACTGCTGTTGTTGATCTTGTTTCGGTGTTGTCTCTTCAGCCACGGATGATGTCAGTGGTGGGAACAGAGCCAATCCCTTGAGGCTAATGACTCTTGTTCATGTTTGAACAACATGTCCCCCCCCCCCCCTGTGCACCCTATCGCTCCATGTCTCCCTCTATCCCTGCCCGCCCCGAGTGAGTTAGAGCTGCCATACGTCTCTGTCTGCTTAGGGCTGGGGGAGGCCACAGTCGAAGGGGCAGCCCCAGCATGCTGGCAGTGCAGGGGAGGTGGGTGCCATATTGCACCCAGCGTGGAGGCTCCGGTGTGGGCCTGGCTCGGAAGCCAGTCCCGGGCTAGCTTGGATTGGCCCAGCAGGATGGTGGTGGGAGGGTAGGAGAGGAGAGGAAGGCAGAGGAACGGAAGATGGTTGATGGATACTTCACTTTCTACTTTGGAGTCCACAGGCAGTATCCTGGGAGAGTGTATGTGAGAAGCATGGAGAGCAGACGTGTTCAAGCACCATCTCACACTCACACGCTCACACACACTGCACATCCACACCTAGATAACAAAGTCAGTCATGCACAGAAACCAAATTCACACATGGAGTCTTGCAAACTTTTTACCAAATGACCCAATCAACACCACCCGGCATGTTCGTTGGTTACCTTGAACTACTAGAAGTGCTTGCTTTTTTTGTCTTATGTAAAATGTTTATATTCATGCGCAGACACATCATAGCGAGCTGTGCCCATAACGAGTCTCACCCTCCGCCGGCTTCGCAGTCACGCTAATTAGGCTGGCATTTTGCTTCTCCGGTTGTTGCGTTCTCTAACGCTGCCTCGTCAGCCGCTCAAAGGGATGTCACCACGGTAACACAGGCAGATGGATAGTTCTGGAGTCTCTTCAGGAGAGAACCAACAAAGAAGAAGAAACACACACATACAAACACTATATGGCAAACAAACAAGCAAGAAAGAAACATAGATGGATCGTTTTCCTTCTGACAGTCTGCAGCTGCCGAGAAAAGAGAAAGGCGGTGTCTTCCTCTCTCTCTCAAGCTGCCTCTATCTTTTCGGCTGAGGAGCTGATTCTGATTCAGTCCAGGGGTTTTATTACCAAATTTACGATGCAAATCCCACTTGTTCCCCGACACCAGCGAGCACAGGGAAAATGAGCCTGGGTCTGGGAGAAAATTGGGGTCTGGAACATTGCATAGCAGAACAGGAGACCCGAGCCTGGAAGAAAAACTCCCTGTTAACAGCATTCTCCCCTTAAATCTCTACTCCAACATTTCTTACTTTCTTAACCTCTCTGGGGTATGTGGGACGCTAGCGTCCCACCTGGCCAAAAGCCAGAGAAAATGCAGAGCGCCAAATTCAAATAAATTACTATAAAAATCTAACTTTCATGAAATCACACATGTAAGATACCAAATTAAAGCTACACTTGTTGTGAATCCAGCCAACATGTCAGATTTCAAAAAGGCTTTTCGGTGAAAGCTAACGATGCTATTATCTGAGGATAGCACTTCCGTAAACAAAAGAGAGACGTGACACAAAACGCAGAAATAAAAATATAAATCAGGCCTTACCTTTGACGAGATTCTTCTGTTGGCACTCCAATATGTCTCAGAAACATCACAAATGGTCCTTTTGTTCGATTAATTCCATCTATATATATCCAAAATGTCCATTTATTTGGCGCGTTTGATCCAGAAAAACACCGGTTCTAACTTGCGCAACGTGACTACAAAATATCTCAAAAGTTACCTGTAAACTTTGCCAAAACATTTCAAACTACTTTTGTAATACAACTTTAGGTATTTTTAAAGTAAATAATCGATCAAATTGAAGACGGGGATGATCTGTTTTTAATACAGGAAGAAAACAAACTGATGCTACCTTTCTGGTCACGCGCCTCTATCTAACAGTACACTTGAAGTGACCCTCGTTTTGAACAGGGCTACTTCTTCATTACACAAAGGAAAAACCTCAACCAATTTCTAAAGACTGGTGACATCCAATGGAAGCGGTAGGAACTGCTAGACAGTCCCTTAGAAATCTGGATTCCCAATGAAAGCTCATTGACAAGAGAGTGACCTCAAAACAAACAGAAATCTGAATGGTTTGTCCTTGGGGTTTCGCCTGCTACATAAGTTATGTTATACTCACAGACATAATTCAAACAGTTTTAGAAACTGCAGAGTGTTTTCTATCCAAATCTACCAATGACATGCACATCTTATCTTCTGTGGATGAGTAGCAGGCAGTTGAATTTGGGCATGCATTTAATCCGGACTGTAACCAAGAAGTTAAACAACTTAGCATTATAGTTACTCAACAGTTTTATAATCCAGTCACATGAACAATTTCATGTTCAGTAAGCCACTGTGCATGTACTGTGCATATGAGACTTGATATTAGCATATCGCACCAGTCAACCATGGTAATGACATTCCTACAAGGAAGCATTCCTACACAGAGTCTCCGTCAGAAATGACACCCTGTTCCCTTTCACGTGCACTCCTTCTAAATTGCTTTTTAAATCTTTTTTTTTTTACCCTTATTTCACCAAGTAATTTGACTGAGAACATTCTCATTCACAGCAACCACCTGGAGAATAGTTACAGGGAAGAGGAAGGGGATGAGTGAGCCAATTGGAAGCTGGGGATGATTAGGTGGCCGTGATGGTTTGAGGGCCAGATTGGGAATTTAGCCAGGACACCAGGGTTAACACCCCTACTCTTACGATAAGTGCCATGGGATCTTTAGTAACCACAGAGAGGCAGGACACCCGTTTAACGTCCCATCCCGAAACACGGCTCAAAGGGCTCTGGTCAAAATGAATGCACTATTTTAGGGAATAGGGTGCAATTTGGGAAGCATCCAGAGAGATCAGGTGATTAACTATCCGGTTCCATGGTGTAGCCACTGTAACCCAGAACGTTCTCCACTTCAGGCCCCACGGCGTTCCCTGCCTGCCTTCTCCGAACATCCTAATATTTCAAGGATTTATCCTACTTCCCTGGTGGGGGGTGATCACAGGGAGAGGGATCTCGAGGTAGACAGACAGAGCTCCTCCAGGATCCAGTGGTTTCCCATGTTCTCCTGGATTTTACTGGGGATTCAGCTAAAAGGATTCTACCAAGGTGGGGGATCATGTTTGCATTAGAGAGAGGAGAGAGAGAAGCACCAGCCAAGGTAAACTATCCTCTGACATGGGCAGGGAGGGGAGGAGCAGTGTGTAAGTCGGAGGAGTTGGAGGAGGGGTAAGGTGAAGACGTGTTTTTTTCATGAACAAGAAGCACTGAGGGAGGTCAAAGGTGAGGCAGGGGAAACATAAGAAGGGGAAAGGGGATTGATGGCTTGACAAGTGAAGCACATTTTGGGTGGGTTGGATGAGGGAAGAGGGGATAATGATTAAAAGTGTTGATCGAGAGTGAATTCTCCTGAGGTCTCCTTCCCACCCTCCCTTTGTAACGACCGTTGGTGGAAGAAGGTGAAGTGTTCATCATTATTTTAATAAACCGAACACTAAATACAACAAGGACCAAAAGAAACAACCGAAACAGCTCCGTCAGGTGCAAAACACACTAAACAGAAAATAACTACCCACAACCCATAGTGGGAAAACAGGCTGCCTAAGTATGTTTCTCAATCAGAGACAATGATTGACAGCTGCCTCTGATTGGGAACCATACCAGGCCAAAACCAGAAATACAAATCAGAACAAAAACATCGAAAAAAGAACATAGAACGCCCACCCTAGTCACACCTGGGCCTAACCAATATAGAGAATAAAAAGCCTCTCTATGGCCAGGGCGTGACACCCTTTCACTCTACATTTCATAAACAAATCTTAGGAGACAAAGGGCAGTACAGTGCTGCCCTTTGTCTCCTGACATTTGTTTATGAAATGCAGAGTGAAAGGGAGGGTGGGAAGGAGACCTCAGGAGAATTCACTCTTGATCAACACTTTTAATCGTTATTGTTTTCTAAGAAATATCTGAACACACCCACCGTCCTCCTCAACAGTTCAACATGCACTTCCACTCTCAGCAGAAAAAAAAGTGAGGAATACATAAGCTTCCAACCAGCTCATTAACCCCTGAGGCTCATCATCGGTGTGGGAAGGTGGCTTCACAATCAGACGGATTACTCTGGGCTGGGATAATCCCGAACAGAAATCAGCTCTTGACAATCTATATTTCCTACATGCCCATGAAAAGTAAGCAAAAGCTGAGCCCAGTAAAGTTGGAGACAGGCAGCGCAGTCAGGCATTGTGACAGCTGCACGCAATGCAATGCATTTACAAAGCAGCTCAGCTCAATCTGCATATTTTCTGTGCGCACTGCGGAAATGCTGGCCCTCTAAATGGAAGCAGAATGCTCAGTCGGTTGACGTGCAGGTTGGCCCAAAGCAGCGTAGTCGGTGTTGCATTGGCCTAGCATTGATGGTAAAGATGACAGAGCTCTGCTATTGGGGTGACAGCTCTCTTTGTGTGTGTGTGTGTGTGTGTGTGTGTGTGTGTGTGTGTGTGTGTGTGTGTGTGTGTGTGTGTGTGTGTGTGTGTGGATGTGCTGATGTGAATGTCAACGTTATTCCTGGGGTACAGTAGACCTGGGTGAGTGCATCTCACACAGTCAGAGAGAGCTTAGAGCTTCAACGCTATGCTAAAGAGGATCACTTTTTCCTCACTTTCTTTCTCTCTCTCTCTCTTTCTCTTCCCATCCCTCACTCACACACTTTTACTCTATTTTCCATTATCCCTGGTTCCTGTCTGGTTTTTATCGTCATTCCCGTGTCTATTTGAGGCTTGTTTGTGATAGTCATGAAGGAGCTAGCTGAGGGAGTTGAGATCTGTGTGATGTTTACGTAGCTTTAGGATTGTTTCTGTTATTCCCCCCTTCCCCTATTCCCACCTGAGAGAGGGGGACAGGGTCCCTCTCTCTCTCTCCTCCCTCTCATCCCCCTCTCCACTCCTGCACTGCACGGCCCAATGCTCTGGAGACGGCTGGCGCGTCTCAAGCAGTATCTGTCTCAGAGAAATTATGTCCTAATCGTCCCCAAGGGAGTCACTATGGGAACGCAGTCCTTTTATGCCCATTAATATAAGAGGACTTTTGGAGGGAGGAAGAAGATGTTTCTGCTTCATGATTTATGGGGGGGGGTTCATGTGTGTGTCCATACATGATTACAATGTTGAGTATGCAGTTGTGAAGACATTTGCAACTCTACATTACCATAGTACAGCTCTATCCCTTCGGTGACATTATCATAGTACTGCTCTATCCCTTCAGTGACATTACCATAGTACAGCTCTATCCCTTCAGTGACATTACCATAGTACAGCTCTATCCCTTCAGTGACATTACCATAGTACTGCTCTATCCCTTCAGTGACATTACCATAGTACAGCTCTATCCCTTCAGTGACATTACCATAGTACAGCTCTATCCCTTCAGTGACATTACCATAGTACAGCTCTATCCCTTCGGTGACATTATCATAGTACAGCTCTATCCCTTCGGTGACATTATCATAGTACTGTTCTATCCCTTCGGTGACATTATCATAGTACTGCTCTATCCCTTCAGTGACATTACCATAGTACAGCTCTATCCCTTCAGTGACATTACCATAGTACTGCTCTATCCCTTCAGTGACATTATCATAGTACAGCTCTATCCCTTCAGTGACATTACCATAGTACAGCTCTATCCCTTCGGTGACATTATCATAGTACAGCTCTATCCCTTCGGTGACATTATCATAGTACTGCTCTATCCCTTCGGTGACATTATCATAGTACTGCTCTATCCCTTCAGTGACATTACCATAGTACAGCTCTATCCCTTCAGTGACATTACCATAGTACAGCTCTATCCCTTCGGTGACATTATCATAGTACAGCTCTATCCCTTCGGTGACATTATCATAGTACTGCTCTATCCATTCGGTGACATTATCATAGTACTGCTCTATCCCTTCAGTGACATTACCATAGTACTGCTCTATCCCTTCAGTGACATTACCATAGTACTGCTCTATCCCTTCAGTGACATTATCATAGTACAGCTCTATCCCTTCAGTGACATTACCATAGTACACCTCTATCCCTTCAGTGACATTATCATAGTACAGCTCTATCCCTTCGGTGACATTATCATAGTACTGCTCTATCCCTTCGGTGACATTATCATAGTACTGCTCTATCCCTTCAGTGACATTACCATAGTACAGCTCTATCCCTTCAGTGACATTACCATAGTACTGCTCTATCCCTTCAGTGACATTATCATAGTACAGCTCTATCCCTTCAGTGACATTACCATAGTACAGCTCTATCCCTTCGGTGACATTATCATAGTACAGCTCTATCCCTTCGGTGACATTATCATAGTACTGCTCTATCCCTTCAGTGACGTTACCATAGTACTGCTCTATCCCTTCAGTGACATTATCATAGTACAGCTCTATCCCTTCAGTGACATTACCATAGTACAGCTCTATCCCTTCGGTGACATTATCATAGTACAGCTCTATCCCTTCGGTGACATTATCATAGTACAGCTCTATCCCTTCGGTGACATTATCATAGTACAGCTCTATCCCTTCGGTGACATTATCATAGTACTGCTCTATCCCTTCAGTGACATTACCATAGTACAGCTCTATCCCTTCGGTGACATTATCACAGTACAGCTCTATCCCTTCGGTGACATTATCACAGTACAGCTCTATCCCTTCGGTGACATTATCATAGTACTGCTCTATCCCTTCAGTGACATTATCATAGTACAGCTCTATCCCTTCAGTGACATTACCATAGTACAGCTCTATCCCTTCGGTGACATTATCATAGTACAGCTCTATCCCTTCGGTGACATTATCATAGTACAGCTCTATCCCTTCGGTGACATTATCATAGTACTGCTCTATCCCTTCGGTGACATTATCATAGTACTGCTCTATCCCTTCAGTGACATTACCATAGTACAGCTCTATCCCTTCGGTGACATTATCACAGTACAGCTCTATCCCTTCGGTGACATTATCATAGTACTGCTCTATCCCTTCAGTGACATTACCATAGTACAGCTCTATCCCTTCAGTGACATTACCATAGTACTGCTCTATCCCTTCAGTGACATTTCCATAGTACAGCTATATCCCTTCAGTGACATTACAATAGTACAGCTCTATCCCTTCAGTGACATTTCCATAGTACAGCTATATCCCTTCAGTGACATTACAATAGTACAGCTCTATCCCTTCAGTGACATTACCATAGTACAGCTCTATCCCTTCAGTGACATTACCATAGTACAGCTCTATCCCTTCGGTGACATTATCATAGTACTGCTCTATCCCTTCGGTGACATTATCATAGTACTGCTCTCCCTTCAGTGATATTATCATAGTACTGCTCTATCCCTTCAGTGACATTATCATAGTACTGCTCTATCCCTTCAGTGACATTACCATAGTACAGCTCTATCCCTTCAGTGACATTATCATAGTACAGCTCTATCCCTTCAGTGACATTATCATAGTACTGCTCTATCCCTTCATTGACATTATCAGAGTACTGCTCTATCCCTTCAGTGACATTATCATAGTACTGCTCTCCCTTCAGTGACAATATCATAGTACTGCTCTATCCCTTCATTGACATTATCAAAGTACTGCTCTATCCCTTCAGTGACATTATCATAGTACTGCTCTCCCTTCAGTGAAGCCTTGTCTGCTCCTGAGCAAACAGAAGCTCTCAGACTTAAATCATAGATATTTCACTCACCATCCCCCCTTCCTGAATTCTATCATCCTGACAGGTAGGAAATCAAACAGTAATTTCCTGCAGGGAATAAACGCGCTTCTCCCCTGCTCTCCGTGAGGCAAGAACAGATTCACTCAGGATTAGATCTTTTTTCTCCTGTAGGTTTTCAGGATGATGGTTTCTTGTCTCAATGTTTCCATGCAGAGCAGGCATGAGAGAGAGACATGGGCAGAGCGAGGCCGAGGAGATTGAAAGCTCTCTCTCTCTTTCCTTCTCGCTATCTCTTTCTCTCTCTCTAGCTGCAGAGGGAGGCCGAGGAGATTGAAATCTCTCTCTCTTTCCTTCTCGCTATCTCTTTCTCTCTCTCTAGCTGCAGAGGGAGGCCGAGGAGATTGAAAGCTCTCTCTCTCTTTCCTTCTCGCTATCTCTTTCTCTCTCTCTCTCTAGCTGCAGTGTGTGTGTGGGTGTGTGTGTGTGGATGAGTTATCAGTGTTTTCACAGAGTTCAGTGCTCAGTCTGTCAATAGTGCTTCTTCTCCTCCACACTCTCTAAGCCACCCCAGGCCAATTAGACATATCCACCACCATAAGAGGAGATGAGCAGCTCTTAAGGCCCCTGATAGGGGAGAGGACCAATGCTAACACATACATGTACCTGCTCGCCAACATCTAGGTAGAATAGAACAAGGGAGTACTACCCATGCTAGCTACTTTAATGGAGGGAGCAGAGAACTATTGGATAGATGATACTGTACATCAAACAATTGCATAAAAAATATATGGGCTATGTATTCATGTATATTCCCAATGATCCCATAGGGTAGTTCATGCTACGTCCAGCAGTATGAGAATTTTGTCATGTTTGATATTATTCATACAGTGTGTTCGGGAAAAGTATTCAGACCCCCTTCCCCTTTTTCCACATTTTGTTACGTTACAGCCTTATTCTTAAATTGATGAAATACCTCCCCCCCCCATCAATCTACAAACAATACCTGATAATGACAAAGTGAAAACAGCTTTTTTAGCTAAACCGAATGTGACTGACTGGCTCGATTCGGTCTTCTGTAGCAACATTTGAAATTGTGTTTTTTGCGTTGGATAAAAGTAGAGACTCAGAACTAGAAAATGGTCATCATTCACACCCTCTTAAGCTTTAGCCCCACCCATCTCTTTAAAGATTCACATGTGAGGCTAAGTACAACCAAAGATAAACCGATACAACCAAAGATAAACAACCAAAGATTTCAAGACTAAAGTCTGGCTAACACTACGGGTGGGGTGTGTTCATAAATATAATCTGGAATGCTGTGGGCTCTGGACGTTCTTAAACTCAGAGCGTTGTTTGTTCGTAAATGCAGAGCTTTTTCGCTCTCAAAGCGTTCAGAGCGCCCGCTGAAAGCTCTGGCCCGAGGAGTAGGATTGGTCCAAGCATTCTGACCTAACAACAGCAGTCAAGCGTTTAAGCTAACGTTGGCTAGCTTGCTAGCTACTTCCAGACCATAATGAGAGAACAGCTCACTCTGACCATTTTACTCACCCTAGCAGAGCTGGTTAGGCTGTTTTTATGTATCCAGAGCGTTGGTGACTGCAACTGTGCTGCTGGCAACAATTTAATTACGTTTCTTTGCCAACTTTAACTGATACCGGCCATATTCAACGGGTGTTGAGCGTTCGTCAATTCATCAGTTATTCTGTGCTCTGGCACACTCAGATGAGAGTGCTCTGAAATTGGAGTAGATAGCCAGAGAGAATTTACCAGCTACGTCTATCGACAGTGTTCGCAGTGACATCATCAAGTTCTATTGAGATAGTGGAGTCTTTTGTTTAGACATATCGCTAGCTGGCTAAACAATGAACCATAATCCCAACTCATAAGGTTACTACCCTGCATGAATCTGCAGGTAGCTAACCAACCAGGGTTCAATGTTAGCTAGCTAACAAGGCTATAACTAGCAATGCAAATGGCCCTGAAACATACACATAATATTATTACACAGATCATACACATAACGTTAGCTAGCTAGCCAGCTAACGTTAGCTAGCTAGCTAACAGTACACTTTAACTGGAAATGAAAAGACTTTCTGACAAAATTTGAAATGTGTAATATCTGAAAATGCAGCTAGCTAGACTCTCTTACCCATATATATGGATGGACGATTCTCCCTCTCTGTCATGGTTGCCCTTAGTTTGAAGATGTAATCCGGACACAGGCGTTTTATATGTTCTCTTTTCTGCATATTTGCAATCAAACGCCAGAATTTTCTATCATACTGTAATTCCACTGATTTCAAAACTCGGTCCTCCAGAAAGTGGAGAGCATCACTTATGCAGTTCTACTATGTGATATCTTTAAAAAATGTTTTTACTATTTTTACTTTTTTCTACATTATAGAATAATAGTGAGGATGTCAAAACTATGAAATAACACATATGGAATCATGAAGTAACCAAAAAAGTGTTAAACAAATCAAAATATATTTTATACTTCATATTCTTCAAAGTAGCCACCCTTTGCCTTGATGACAGCTTTGAACACTCTTTGCATTTTCTCAACCAGCTTCACCTGGAATGCTTTTCCAAGAGTCTTGAATGAGTTCCCACATATGCTTAGCACTTGTTTGCTGCTTTCAATTCTCTCTGCGGTCCGACTCACCCCAAACCATCTCAATTTGGTCATGGGATTGTGGAGGCCAGGTCATCTCAATCAGGACTCCATCACTCTCCTTCTTGGAAAACATCCCTTACACAGCCTGGAGGTGTGTTTGGTCATTGTCCTGTTGAAAAACAAATGATAGTCCCACAAAGGACAACACAGATTGGATGGTGTATTGCTGCAGAATGCTGTGGTAGCCATGCTGGTTAGTTGTGCCTTGATTTCTAAATAAATTACAGACAGTGTCACCAGCAAAGCACCCCCACACCATAACACCTCCTCCTCCATGCTATATGGTGGGAAATAAACTTGCGGAGATCATCCGTTAACCCACACAGTGTCTCACAAAGACACATTAAGAAGGAAAGAAATTCCACAAATGTACTTTTAATAAGGCACACCTGTTATTAAATGAAATGTATTCTAGGTGACTACCTCATGAAGCTGGTTGAAACAATGCCAAGAGTGTGCAAAGCTGTCATCAAGGCAAAGGGTGGCTGTTTTGGGGAATCTCAAATTTGAAGATATATATTTTTGGTTACTACATGATTCCATATGTGTTATGTCATAGTTTTGATGTCTTCACTATTATTCTACAATGTAGAAAATAGTAAAAATAAAGAAAAACCCTTGAATGAGTAGGTGCTCTAAAACACATGGTTAGCAGATGTTAATGCGAGTGTAGCGAAATGCTTGTGCTTCTAGTTCCGACAATGCAGTAATAACCATCGAGTAATCTAACCTAACAATTCCAAAACTACTACCTTATACACACAAGTGTAAAGGGATAAAGAATATGTACATAAAGATATGAATGAGTGATGGTACAGAATGGCATAGGCAAGACGCAGTAGATGATATAAAGTACAGTATATACATATACATATGAGATGAATAATGTAGGGTATGTAAACATTATATTAAGTAGCATTGTTTAAAGTGGCTAGTGATATATTTTCCATCAATTTCCTTCAATTCCCATTATTAAAGTGGCTGGAGTTGAGTCAGTGTGTTGGCAGCAGCCACTCAATGTTAGTGGTGGCTGTTTAACAGTCTGATGGCCTTGAGATAGAAGCTGTTTTTCACTCTCTTGGTCCCTGCTTTGATGCACCTGTACTGACCTCGCCTTTTGGATGATAGCGGGGTGAACAGGCAGTGGCTGTAGTGGGTTGTTGTCCTTGATGATCGTTATGGCCTTCCTGTGACATCGGGTGGTGTAGGTGTCCTGGAGGGCAGGTAGTTTGCCCCCGGTGTTGTGCAGACCTCACTACCCTCTGGAGAGCCTTACGGTTGTGGGCGGAGCAGTTGCCATACCAGTCGGTGATACAGCCCGACAGGATGCTCTCGAAGTTTGTGAGTGCTTTTGGTGACAAGCCGAATTTCTTCAGCCTCCTGAGGTTGAAGAGGCGCTGCTGCGCCTTCTTCACGATGCTGTCTGTGTGGGTGGACCAATTCAGTTTGTCTGTATATATATATATATATATATATATATATATATATATATATATATATATATATTAACTCAGCAAAAAAAGAAACGTCTTCTCACTGTCAACTGCGTTTATTTTCAGCAAACTTAACATGTGTAAATATTTGTATGAACATAACAAGATTCAACAATTAAGACATAAACTGAACAAGTTCCACAGACATGTGACTAACAGAAATTGAATATTGTGTCCCTGAACAAAGGGGGGGTCAAAATCAAAAGTAACAGTCAGTATCTGGTGTGGCCACCAGCTGCATTAAGTACTGCAGTGCATCTCCTCCTCATGGACTGCACCAGATTTACCTGTTCTTTCTGTGAGATGTTACCCCACTCTTCCACCAAGGCAGCTGCAAGTTCCCAGACATTTCTGGGGGGAATGGCCCTCACCCTCCGATCCAACAGGTCCCAGACGTGTTCAATGGGATTGAGATCCGGGCTCTTCGCTGGCCATGGCAGAACACTGACATTCCTGTCTTGCAGGAAGTCACACACAGAACGAGCAGTATGGCTGATGGCATTGTTATGCTGGAGGGTCATGTCAGGATGAGCCTGCAGGAAGGGTACCACATGAGGGAGGAGAATGTCTTCCCTGTAACACACAGCATTGAGATTGCCTTCAATGACAACAAGCTCAGTCCGATGATGCTGTGACACACCACCACAGACCATGACGGACCCTCCACCTCCAAATCGATCCCGCTCCAGAGTACAGGCCTCGGTGTAACACTCATTCCTTCGACGATAAACACGAATCCGACCATCACCCCTGGTGAGACAAAACAGCGACTCAGTGATGAGCACTTTTTGCCAGTTCTGTCTGGTCCAGAGACGGTGGGTTTGTACAAATAGGCGACGTTGTTACCGGTGATGTCTGGTGAGGACCTACCTTACAACAGGCCTAGAAGGCCTCAGTCTAGCCTCTCTCAGCCAACTGCGGACAGTCTGAGCACTGATGGAGGGATTGTGCGTTCCTGGTGTAACTCGGGCAGTTGTTGTTACCATTCTGTTCCTGTCCCGCAGGTGTGATGTTCAGATGTACCGATCCTGTGCAGGTGTTGTTACACGTGCTCTGCCACTGTGAGGACGATCAACTGTCCGTCCTGTCTCCCTGTAGCTCTGTCTTAGGCATCTCACAGTACGGACATTGCAATTTATTGCCCTGGCCACATCTGCCGTCCTAATGCATCCTTGCAGCATGCCTAAGGCACTTTCACGCAGATGAGCAGGGACCCTGGGCATCTTTCTTAGTGTTTTTCATAGTCAGTAGAAAGGCCTCTTTAGTGTCCTAAGTTTTCAGAACTGTGGCCTTAATTGCCTACCGTCTGTAAGCTGTTAGTGTCTTAACGACCGTTCCATGTTCATGAATTGTTTATGGTTCATTGAACAAGCTTGAGAAACAGTGTTTAAACCCTTTACAATGGAGATCTGTGAAGTTATTTGGATTTTTACGAATGATCTGTGAAGGACAGGGTCCTGAAAAAAGTTTATATTATATGAGTAGAACACACTGGTGTGAACAAGGTCTTCCCTATGGGCTCTATGATTGTGTACTTTTCCACAAATGTCCAGCCAGTCACTGATGCAATGCCAGAGGCCAGAGGCAAAACACATAGACTAGAGGTGTCAGCCCTCATTAGAAACACACCTTCCCCCATCTATTCCCTCTCTCCTCCCCCTCTCCATGTCCCAGCCCTGCCCTTCCCTGGGGGCCAATACAGGGGAAATAGACTAGACCTGGTTGCTAGTGAGTACTCAGCAGGTATTAAACTAGTGTTAGTGTCAAGATAAAGATAGCCAGTTCATTATAGTGACCTGCTCTCTCTCCTTTACACGACTTACAAGTGTCCCCTGAGACACAGGGGGGAATGGAGAGAATGAACCACTTTCCCACAGAGCCTACAGATCCACAGGCAATCTACACCATACCTAATTGCCATTCTCCCAGGCCATTTTCCAGGGAAGTTCCCAGTGCCACCTGCCCCTCCCCCTCCCCCTCCTCTCCACCTTCCGTTGAAAGAACCAAATAACAAGTACCCATTCCGTCTTCTTCTCTAGCTCTCTCCCTTTCCCCACCCTCTATCATTCCTCATCTCCCCTGACCTATTCTCTCTCCCTGGTGGTTTGCTGTGAGGTCCCTTAGCAGTGTGAGCCGCTGAAGCATGTACCGGTCAGCAGTACTCATGGGTAATGTGTAGATCATTCATCCTCTGGATAGGTGTGTGAGAGAGAGAGAGAGAGAGAGAGAGAGAGAGAGAGAGAGGGGAGGGGAATAGGGAGGGGAGCGAGAGGGGATAGAGAAAGGGACTGAGAGAGGCACTCTAGCATTGCAGCCCACCAACTCAGGCACAAATCCCTACACAAATTACAACACAGAAGTCATTATTTAGTAAACCGTTTCTCCTGGTTCCAGCAAGAAAATGATTGTCCTCCGCTCAGGACTTCGGAACAAAAGAAACCTTTCCCCCTCTCTTCATCTCTCCCTCTGGTGTAGAAGTCCACGAGAGCAAACCAAAAAATGGTGGATGGGGGAAGAAAAGAGAAGAGCAGAAATCCACAGTGTTGGTCCCTTCAGCATTGCTACTGCAGGCGTAGGCTACGGAAAGGGCCTGGAAACTTCCAATGAGGGCTCCCCTAACGACGAGCTCAACTTACACCCGTGTAACGCTGTCCCTCACCTGTGAAATGGGGCCGCAGATTTTAAAGAGCTTTGCCAGGGATGGCACGTCGGTGACGGCGTGTAGCGGAGACGTTATGTGCTAATGGCGTGACAGTCCTGTGGCAGTTCCACTTCATAAACTGAAATGACTCTGGCTGACTAACGCAGCGTTTTAGGTCTAAAATGTGTGATGATATCGAAGAGAAGAAGAAAATGATGAAAAAAAAATATGCTCGTCAGTCCAAAAATGTGCTCGTCAAATGCCCGGGTGGTGGCCACGTGTTCTCATCCGTTAATGGTGATGATCAGGTTATTGATAATGGGGTTATGAGTGTGTAAAGTGCTTCGTCTCGGGCTTTTATGAATCTGTGCCGATGTTCTTTTTTTTCCCCTCCAACACAGGCTTTCAGTATTCCACTGCCTCCACTTCATCCTGTTATTAATACTATTTGTCATTGTTACATGGACAAGGAGATTGGGTGAGTGATGGGTGGGGAGGAAGGAGAGGGAGAGAGGAGACAGTGATGGGCAGAGGAGAAACACAAAGAGAGTGAGAGACGAGAGGAAGAGAGCGAAGGGGAGAGAGCGCGATGGGCAGAGAAGAGACAAAAAAGCTCAGTTGGTAGAGCATGGCGCTTGCAACGCCAGGATAGTGAGTTCGATTCCTGGGACCACCCATCTGTGAAATGTATGCATGTATGACTGTAAGTTGCTTTGGATTAAAGCGTCTGCTAAGTTGCAAATAACATTATTATTTTTAGAGAGAGAGATAAGGAAAAAGCGCGAGAGAGAGAGAGGGAGGACCCAGGAAGGCCTTAGCCAGTGGACAGTGTGGGTTTTCCTCCTCCCAGCAGCAGTACAGAATGATGCATAACTTTACAGTCGGACCCTTAATTGGTGCTATTAATATTGGTTAAACTTTTAAAAACCTATTTTTTGGGGGCCGGGTCTAATGTGAATAGAATTAGGATTTTCAAATTTGCATGTTCTATAAAAAGATTTGGGAATCATTTATTGATGCGCCAACACTTCATTTAAACTGCAGAAATCTCATTCCTTTAAAGCAAAAATGGTAAAAAGGGAAATAGCCCAAAGGTCCATTATTAGGTTACATTTGTGTACATTAAACACATGGAAGTTCCTTTGTTCTTGAATAATGATATTATCCCCCCCCCCCTCAACCTCAGCACACTCTGCACACTCTGCACAACATAACCATCCTTCTGTTAGATAGGTAGTTCAACCTTCTCTACCTCTCTCAACAAGCCGGGAGCTACTGTAAATAGAGTAGCAGAGCCGGCAACACCGCTCAGCTCTCCTCTTTGGAGCGCCGTATTTCAAACGTGCAACATTTGCAGCCATTGGGCAAATGTCAAAATATCAATCTCTGCTCGCCGAGTTCAAGCTTGCTTGGAACTATTGCAGTCCCGAGTCGAGCTTAAGGTTAGTACAAGGTCTATTATAGAAACCAGCGCGAGCCATGATTAAGTCAATGCTGGTGAGAACCATGGTATTTGCTGTGGAGGCTATCGTTTCTGGGGGTCTCAAACATAACATTTTGAGACATACGAACTGTAAACAGAGTAAAGAGAGGAGGTAGCTGGCTACAGACGGAGTGTGAATCTTAATGTACACCAAGCATCTAGCTAATTGATCCTGTTGAGATCATTAAAGCGCCATGGTTGACAGATAAACAGCCGGTACAAAGCCCCCAGTGCTTATCGGCTGAAAAGAGGAGCGTCATATTCAAGGAGAAATAGTTTTAGGAAAGCTCAAATCCCCTGTTATTAGAATTAATTACCACGAAAAGATTAGAAACTCACTTGCACCCACTAATCTCCATGTGCGTGTGATTCGGGTGGGGGGGGGGGGGGGGGGGGGGGGGGGGGGGGGTCTGAGCCTTCACAATAACTTGTGTAATTCATACACTTAATCGAGCTCAGAAGACCGTATTCCATATTTAACATTTGATGCCATTCATCAGGTTGCAGACAAATGCATTGAATGTCCCCTGAAATGGAGAGATCAGAGATCAATGGAGTGATTGGTGAAGACACCGTAGCGTGTGCTAGAGGAACAGGAAGAAGAGCATCAGCCCACCCCTCTGGTACCGACACTGGTTTGGCAAGAGCCCTCAACTCTGAAGTGTAGTACCTACAGTATATCTCTGTTCCTCCATATCTCTCTCTCTCTCTCTCTCTCTCTCTCTCTCTCTCTCTCTCTCTCTCTCTCTCTCTCTCTCTCTCTCTCTCTCTCTCTCTTTCTTTCTTTCCCCCTCTCTTTCAGCTCCCTTCTGCGTTTCCATCTATCACCCTCTCCTGTCATCTTGTCCTCCATACCATCTCCCACTCCCTCCCCCTCTGTCTTAGGACAGGAGAGTGTCGAAGGTGCTCTGGTTAGATTCAATATTAATGAGGAGTTGATGAGAGGAGAGTGGGATGGCAAGAGCAAAGTAGTGTACCCTGTGGCCTACTTCTCTGTCCTAATGTGTGGTTGCCCATTATTCATGTACCAGCTAACCTGCACTGGCACCTCCGCGGGTGCCGAGCTGTGCCAGGCTAGCATATGGGAGCCAGGTCAAGACCCTTTAAACAGAAATCATGTCTGGAGAGTTGGAGATTTCCTTTTCTTTCTTTCAAAAAAAAAAACTTGACTGCTGTTATTCTAAGCTCATTTGTGTCCAAGGCTAAATGTCTTCAAATATAGTAGGTCTGTTTGTAAGCAGCGTTTTGTGCGTGTGCGTGCATGTGTGTGTGTGTTTTGGCTCGTGGTTAGTAGTGTTAAGAGGTGTAAATGCGTGTTAAGTGGTTGATGTGGTTGGCAGTGTTTGTACAGCGGAGTACACAGAGGGCTCTGGTAATTGTAAGTGAATCAATTAGAGCTAACGCTGTACATCACACGTCTGTCTACTATGCATTATTCAGGATTTCGTAACACGCTCATAATGCATCTAAAGGATTGACTTTAAACCAGATTAATATTTCATCTCTGCAAACGACAGCCTTTACAGAGCCTAATTAAGGACTTGTGCATAACTTTGCATAGTTGACACAGACACACACACACACTACCGACTGTGTATTGTTATACCTGATTAGCATTTAGTACCTTCACTATGGAGTGGATTGCCCATCTTCTCTCTGTACAGACGTGTTTGGTAACAGCAACAGAGATTATGGGATGGCCAGAAGCGGAAGCACTACTTAAAGGCGCCGCACCTAGAACACCTCTGAATTTCTCCCCTATGTGGAAGCTAGGTGAATTGCAACAAACAGCACTATGCTTCATTCAAAACAAATCTCCCCCATTCCCTGCATCCCCTTTCCCCTTAACATGGCGGAGACTGGGGCTTGAGCCTTTTGCTTTCACTTTTGGTCCAACAGCTTCAAACAGCTGTAAAACAATCTTTTTTTTGTTGTTGTTGAAAATATATTTCACAGCAATTTTGATGGTACAATGATTCCCTACTGTATTCAGTGCTTGTTTTCCTCACATGAAATGAAATTGAGACGAATGGTGTAGAATTTTAGCAATCAGGAAATGACAGAGCAATTTCTACATTGGCCGTTGTTGACCCGATTTCCACTAGATGACACAGCCACAAAGTCGAGACATCTTTCCCATTTTGACGAAATGACTCACCACTGGTGGCACTCATTTGCAGTTCGCTCCGGCGGGAGGAATCAATAGGAGAATATCACAGCCAATCACAACACTGCCGGGTAAGTAGTACTGTGAAACACTATCATTCCACTATTACTGCACAAATATTATGGGCATGTAAAAATCCTATGTGTGTGTAGCACCTTCAACACAGAGACACAGTCTGAACGCAATTACACTAAGGGCTTTACAATGAGAAAACAGATATAAGGAGAAAGAGGGAGCAAAGATTAGAGAAGACACGGCTTGGAGACTATGAGAAAACGTAAACAAGTGTGTGAGAGAGAGACTTTTTTTAGTCAACTTTGGAGATGGCGGCCCTGTGGAAGTCATGTCTGAAGCTTGTTGAAGGCATGCAGGGAAACAAATTAGAAAACACAAAGCAAAAAAAACAACATTAGGATTCCGGAAACAAGGACTGAAAGCATTTTATACACTGAGTGTACAAAATATTAAGAACACCTGCTTTTTCCATAACAGACTGACCAGGTGAATCCAGGTGAAAACTATGATCCCTTATTGATGTCACATGTTAAATATAGGTTAAAGAAGGATTTTTAAGCCTTGAGACAATTGAGACATGGATTGTGTATGTCTGCCGTTCAGAGAGTGAATGGGCAAAACAAAAGATTTAAGTGCACATGAACCCGGGTGCTGTAGTAAGTGCCAGGCACACCGGTTTGTGTCATGAACAATTTCTCGTGTGTATCAAGAATGTTCCACCAACCAAAGGACATCCAGCCAACTTGACGCAACTGTGGGAAGCATTGAAGTCAACATGGGCCGGCATCCTTGTGGAAAGCTTTCCACACCTTATAGAGTCCATGCCCTGACAAACGTAGGAAGTTCTGAGGTATTCATAATGTTTGGTATAGTAAGTAGCCTTGCACAAGCTTTGGCAAGCCGGTACGGCTCCTTTTCCTGTAGCGTGAGCCAAGTACAGCCCCTGGACAGGATGCTAGTCTGTCCCAGGGCCTTACCCCCAATCTGTCTCCTTAATGCTGAGTGCCAAGCAGAGACTCATCAGGTCCCATTTTTACAGTCTTTGGTATGATTCAGCCAGGGATTGAACTCACAACCTTGGATTGAAGCCACAAGGCTTCGGAGTTGGTAACGTTTGGTATACTCTGTGTATTTTGGAATCTTAAAAGGTAGGCTTTGGGATTTTTCTTCTCCTCTCTTCTACTCTTCTCTACTCTTCTACTGGTCGTCAACGGTTTATTGTTTTGACCAAAGACGGCTTCTGGTAAACTGTTTTCCACTAGTTCAAGCATATATTGTTGCCACTGGTTTGCCACAGATTCAAATAGAATCTTGAAAGAATTGTTTGCCACTAATGGCAATACACGTTGTTGTTGACAAAGGTTTGCCGCTGATTCACCACTGGTGGCACTCATTTGCAGTTCTGGCAACAATTGTATTTGGTTGGCAGCAAATTTGCCAAACTTCTTTTTTTGTCAGTGAACGGGACAAGACTTGAAGACTAAGAGAAAATTGAAACGAGTACGACAGAGAGAGAGAGACCGAGAGAGACAGAAAGACCGAGAGACACAGAGAGACAGACAGAGAGTGAGATGGAGAGACAGACAGACCGAGAGAGAGATGGAGAGAGAGAGAGACAGGCAGAGAGAGAGAGAGACAAAGAGAGACAGAGAGAGACAGAGAGACCGAGAGAGGCAGAGGGAGACAGAGAGAGATGGAGAGACAGACAGACAGACAGACAGACAGAGAGAGAGAGACAGACAGAGAGAGAGATGGAGAGACAGACAGACAGAGAGGGAGAGAGAGGGAGACCGAGTGAGAGAAAGAGAGAGAGAGGGAGAGACTGGATGAGTGGTAGAGTTTAATGTCCAGAGGCCTATGCTGGTTGACTGAGTGTGAGGGCATTAGTGTTAGTGTTGTGTGCTGCTTGTGTAGCATGGCGTGCTCTGGCTCTCTCTACTGTAGCTCTCTCAGGCTGACTGAGTGGGGTTATTAAAGACTACGCACTGGGGAGTTCACACACACACACGCTCACCCACTGTAGAACGGAGACAAGAGAGTGAGTGTGTGTGTGCCTGTGTTGGTGAGTGCGTTCTTCTGTTGTTTTACCCGGACAGAGTCGGGTTTGCATGACAGAGCCAGAAACAGAGCACCTCTCTCTCTCTCTCTCTCTGCAAGGCGCTGTGCTATGTATCCGTGTCGGCTGTGGACTGTACGCATCGTGCAGCTCGACGAGCTCCCGTAAAGCAATTAGGGCTGAGGGTTGGCCCTGATGTGTCAGCTCCAGTAGATAAGACTCCATGCAGCCCTGGGCTAGTCTACCCACTATACTACTCAGCCCACTCACTACTACCCACTGCAGGACAAGGGAGAACACAGAGCTGAACAGATGTCGTGGGCTAATCGGACAAGGAGGAGGTTGAGGAGGGGATGGACGAGGTGTGGGGAGAGGGACGTAAGGGGGGGTATGTTCCAACCGTTCTGGGATGGTGGACACCTGGGAGTGTGTGAGCATCCCAGCCAGTCCTATTGGCCTGCTACGCCCACTGCCTCTCTGACTGCGTGTCTGAGTTGGACAACCAGCTCAGTCAAGGGCAAGCGGTTCTGTGTTTTTAACAGCTTCTCATCACGGCAAACTTGTGTATTCTACGTGAGGAAACTTAACACAGTATTTCAACATCATGCT